>NW_027366809.1:0-65720 GCF_046119375.1 Phyllobates terribilis | reverse complement strand
CACAAAGGTGGAAGCGTTCTTCTTGGCTGCAGAATTTCTAAGGATGAATTGTAAAAGTGAACATAAGATCTTTCTAACCTAAAAACTAAAGGTTTATATAGTATCTAATGATAGGAAAATAAAATAAATAAAAAGAAATAATAAAATGGGGAAAAATAGATCAGATTTCGGCCAAAAATAAGCAATTGGGCCGGTCCAGCGTCCGTGGTCACGGTCGAGAATGGTGATTCTCGATCGCAAATTGGCCCCAATTCTCAGAGTCGGCGGAAGTCACGATCGCGAATATGGAGTCTCGATCGCGACTTTAGGGTCTCGATCGCGAATTCTTCTCTGTGGCTCGGCTCGGTCGTGACACCTCCTCTCGGTCGTGAGACCTTCTCTCGAACTGGTCTTCGGTCTTCTACAAGCATAGAGGCAGCTCGGCTTCACCTCTAGGATTCTCCATGGGTGTAGGTGTGGTATCCTTCTCTCTATATCCGTCCCAAGTGCACTAAAAGTGAATACAAACGGGATCTCCATAATAAACCACAAAATACCGCTTATGAGCATCCCGCAAATCCATAAATGAACACCATACCGGATTCCGGGAATACCACTCAATAAGCACCTAAACACCACTAATCCTAAGCTAATAGTCGCTAGTTAACACCATATAATAAGCTCCTATCAATCATCTTCTTCCCACACAGAGAAAAAAGCCTTTTTTTCAGCTGGTTCCACTTTGGCCTTAGTGCACGTCTTAGCAAGATGACCTTTCTCTTGACAGTTATAGCATTGTAGTCCTTGAGGTCTCTTTTGGAAGTTGAACCAGTAGCTCGAGAGGTTTTGTTCTTGAATAACTTCTTGACCATATTTATCATAAGGGTGATATCCATGCATTCATCCTCATCATAGTCCTCTTCATTTTCCATCTTCTCTATAACTCTAGTGAGTTTTAAGGCAGTCCCTCTTGTTTCCTTAATCGTGCTGCTTCTTTGGTTGTCGACATTTTCTTGATCAAAGAACTTCTCAACGATGTCCATCATTGGAAGGGACTTGCTTTCTGTGGACATGAGGTCGATTCTTCTAGTCAGCTCATATTTGTCACTCATTCCATAGATGAACACTAGAGATTATTCCCATTGAAGAATTTTTACTCTAGAGGCACTGAGTTTATCCACTAGAATGGTGAATCTGGATTGGCAGACAAACATGCTCTCTCCAAAAAGCATCTTGAAGGCATGAAACTCTCTTTGAAGATTGATATTGCTGTTATTTTCATGTCGTCGCTCCCTCTGTGGATGTCTATGATGGCCTCTCACATCTTCTTGGCAGTAGCTATGTTGATCACCTTGTCATTGTCAGTCCACGTGAGTCCAATGAGAATGTGCTGGCAAGCTTTGGCATTTTT
The DNA here is from genome assembly GCF_046119375.1 of Phyllobates terribilis. Lineage (NCBI taxonomy): Eukaryota > Metazoa > Chordata > Amphibia > Anura > Dendrobatidae > Phyllobates > Phyllobates terribilis. Next base: position 64,330 of record NW_027366809.1, on the reverse strand, counting down.
CTCCATCTTGATGTAGTGCTCGGGTGTCTAGTCCTTTCTATCATTGACGGTTGCAGGGATTTCCTCATCATCGAGTTCAATGATCTTCTAGCACTGGTAGTCTTGAGTTTGAATACATATCGTGTGAACTCCCAACCACCAGTCGAGCTCTCCCTCTTGAAGTTAATGAGGCTTGTTGATGGAGACGCCAAGAGTGAATTCTCCATTCTTGGTCATTGTTTCAGAATTGGATCCTACTCTGATACCAATTTTAGGATCATTGAAGGGGCTTGAACTTAGGAACCGAGATTCAAGTTCCTAAGAGCGGAATTCAGGCACTTGTTTATGTGTTTAAGTAATTCATGAACAATATGTAAAATTAAAACACTCTTATCTATTGATTGAATCACAAGAGTTACAACCTAAGTCGAATACACGGTTCTAGATTTGTCACACGACTCTCTACTTAGGCTTGTACAGACTCCTTCACTCAATAGATCTAACCTGCTTCAATGTTTCAAATCTCTAACTCTCAATATCGACTTGCTAACTCACTAATGCTAAAATCGCAAACCTTGTAAAAACCCTAGAACATTACCTTATATAGGTGAGAAATAAAATAAATATCCTAAACCGAAATATTCGTAATCAACAATATTCTATTCATTGAATCTAAACAATAATATCTAAACGGTTCCTTAAATGAAGTAGTTTTCCATAAATAGGAACTGACAAAGATAAAACGCTTGCTCCCCTTCAGCTATATCCTTCGGTTCCCTTCGCGTTCATATATGAGTAATACTCTCGCCGATCCCCTTGAGTGATATAAGCGAGATCACTCTTTCTTGTGTTATTTCTCTTGTTTGGTTCCCTTGAGCTATATCAGCGTGTTGCTCTTATCTCTTGATTATCCTCTTCGGTTCCCTTAAGTGTTATCGTCTCTATTAAAGGTCCTTAGTTCCTTTGCATTTATACTTGATAAATCAGCTACTTCTCCTTGAGCATGATTCCAATATAAGATATATCATAATCCTATAACGACTCACTCAAGGTAGATATTAGAAGCAATAATTTTTTTGTTATCATTAAAACTGAGGAGACGCGGGATAGGAACTGAGTTGCCTAGTTCCTATAACTCAACACAATGTCTCCATTCTCGAAGCAGAATTATGGCCGTCTGGCATGAAATGTAGATTGGGTGGGAGAAGAACATTGCGAGGCTTCTGGTCAAGACTGATCTGCACTTGCGATCAGCCTAATCAAGAAGGGCGTTGAACCCTCCTTAACCTGTTACAACAGTGACAAGGCTTCCTTAAACGAGATTGTCTCATTAAATTTGAACATGTTTATTAGGAGTGGAATAGGGTTGCAGATGCCTTAGCGGACGCATGTTCTTTTCCACAAGGCTTCATGTTCTTAGCTCGCAACCAACGGGTCTTGATAGGATCTTGTTAGAGGACCTCGTTGATTCGCATTGCACTCGTTTTATAACTACTTAATTTTATCATAATCGGAGAGTGCTACATCTCCTTCCATAAAAAAAACCTATAATAGTGAATTAAGAAACCACATATAAAGTATTGTAGTTGTCCCATAGTATGAGGTCGAATAGACATCTCTACATTAATTAAGGAGACTTAATGAGGGTCACTTTGTATTAATTACGTGTACTATTCATGAAAAGTAATTGTACCGTTGTAGTTTTAAGCCAATGAAAATCAATTAACTCATCTCAACAACCAATCAAAACATAGCGTTTAAAGCACGGGATTGGGTATTTTCTTCCTAACATAACCCCGAAATTATTACACCTTTTATATGAGAATAAATGCCTTAAACTGTTCAATAAAAGAATTTACTTCTTCATTTCACAAAATTAAAGAGAGGGTTACAGAGATTTAAAGGGGACAAAAAGATAGCATTCAATACTCCATTAAAGGAAATTAAAGAGAGCATCATTCTGCCACCTCTGATAACTTTAGGTTTTAACTTTAACTAGGTTGTATGGACATGTGCTTCACACGGGCTTTAGTTTTTGGGTTTATGCCATGTATGAAGTGGACATGATGTATATGATATAATCTCAAACCGAGTGAAGAAAACTATAAGCCTAAGTACGCAACTATTCCCCTTATAAATTATTAAATCCAATTAAATTAAAATATTGATATAAACATGCAAGATCCGTTCCAATTCAATAAATTAGTTCAGTATATTTAAACTTCAGTACATTCAGCATCCTCAATGGTGTAACTCATGTTGAGTATCATATTCAATTCTTAAATATTATTTTAATTTTAAGATACTCTTACTCTACAATGGTGATACTCATATCAAGTATCATAATTATTTTTTTATATTTCTCTTTTTTTTATTAGTCTTATATAAAGTGTTGAAGTTATTTTTTTAATTGTAACTAAGTGAAGAGTAGGACCAAATGTGTAAGCTTTTTATGATATTGTGTAAGAGTGAGTATCATACATATGATACTCAAAAGTAATTTTTATATTGATTCAATAAAAAATATGACATTTATCTTTAAAATAAGCTTATGATACTTGGAGTATCATTATTGTGGATGCTCTTAGAATAGGTAATTATTTTGGTTCATGTATGAGTTTTTTATTTATTTATTCTGGTTCTTGTATGAGTTTTTTACATTCTTCTGTTTTGATAATTACTACTTTTGAGAAAATAACAAAACTTCATTGTGTTGGTGATGCTAACAAACTTGAAGAAGTCTATGCATTTGTATGTAAAACCATTATGGGATAACATCTTATGGCATCCAAGTCTTTTTGTGACATAATTTGTACGTCTACTTGGAGTCTAATTGTGTTTTTGCTAGGATATCATATTCTTTGAACAATATATCAGGATCCATGATATAAATTTGACAAAATCAAAACTGAGATCATACAAACATTCATATTTAGTTTTAAGCATCTTCCAGAATAACAACAACAATAGAAATCCAAGGAATAACTAAAGGAACCTATACAAAACTATGGAACATGAGTGTATACAAGAACTCTTTAAGTAAAATTTTAGCTACATCATATTCATCCATAAACCTCCATAAACTTCATCTACATCATGTGCTAAGTGCTCTAGTATCATAAAACATCCAATTCAGACTTCAAAGTCACGTTTAAGTGCTCTAGTATCATAAAACATGATAATCTCTATCAATTTTGTCATACTGATAATTGACATTCAGCTTTAATAAAATGAGAATATCATATCAAAGGACGAAATAATATCTCAAAGTCGGAATAGAACTTTCATTATCCAATGACTTAAACCTTAACCTTCCTTCTAGTAGGTTTATTAAGAAAAGCACATACTTGACACAAAAGATACCCCTATTGATTTCAAATGAGCAATCAGACGTGAAAGAGTGTATCCAATATCTACAAAATGTTCAACCTGAGGTAATTAGAGGTGATGATAGACTCACTTTATATCACACATAGGCATTGTTAATTTCCATTACTGATGCTTTTATGCTTTTACGCTTTTATGCTTTTATGCTTGTTGTTAAAAGGAAAAGAAGGTGGCTATGAACTTATTACAAGGAAAGGGGATGAAGTGTAAAAAGGACCGTTACCTGTCACCGATAAGATGAAGCTCACAAAGTTTGCTCTCTCTCTTTGTCGTTCTAAACATCCCGACGTCAATTACACATCTCATGATATCTGAAGTGCCAGAACGTGAGTAGAAATATTGTATTCTTAAGTAAAGCAACAAAAGGGAAAAATTAATGCCCCTATATAATCTTACCAAATAGATAGGTGGAGTCATTGGCTTGGATTTTGTCGAGGGCAACCAGTTGGAAGGGAAATCCCACAAAATCAGCAGCCGCGCGGTCACGCTGATACACAATATTGTAACCTTCAAGCTCAATTACATAATCGTCGGTGTGATGGACCTGATATTTGTCTTTGTTAGGGGCTATGAAGAAACTCTCAATGCTATAGATCATGCTTCCTAAAACTTTGAAATGAAGCAGTGGGAGATGTTGCTTTTAGCATAGCATTGGATAACATTTCCTTGGAAAGTAAAACACATAATATGACACACTAAGACAAGTTTCAGACAACCAATTGTGTCTGGTAATATTCACAAAAATTCATTTGTTTTTCAACCTATTTCAAATAACATAAGCAGTTACCCGTTTAACATACATTGGCAGCTAGCCATACATCAAGAGTTCTCTAATTGAGATGTGTAGCCTTATAGTAGTCAATTACGGAGTACTATGAATTTTTAGTTAGTAGAAGACACGTCACAAGCAGGTTTTAAGTCTAAAAAAGTGCTAATACTGCTATGCAGAATCATCTAAAATAAACCTTGATTCACAGAAAATTCATATAAATAGCCACCTTAAAATATATTTACTAAACCCTAAATGTCATTCTAATCAATGTTGTAATAGTCACTTGGTGCGTATTATACTGTATTATTAAGTACAAGATATTTTTCTTTGGATCATCCCTTTCAGCTCTCCTTCATGTTAATGTATTCACTGCATAAAACTAATAAACTTAAATCACCTAAAATTGTTTTTAGTCGAAGTGTATTACATCTGCCTTGATTTCATGCTATTGCGAATCTGGCTATGAATTAGAACTATCTTATAAAACTAATAATCCACCTAAAATCGGCTCATGGGAAATGAAAGCAAAACATACTCCTAACTTGTATATTGGAAATTTTTATGCTCTGTTATAATTTATATCTTACAATTCTCATTTTATTTGTATGTGCATCAATATTTATCTACTGTGATGCTCCTGAATTCACAGGAATTTATATATTCACCACAATACATACTACAAGCAGGTTTAAGACAAACAAATCTGCTAATGCCGCTATGAATAATCTTCTAAAATAATCCTTGATTCACAAGTAATCCATATAAGTAGTCATCCAAAAATATTTATTGAAGCTGGTATTATGTTCTTGTTAATGTCAACCCAGCGAATCAACCAGTGTTAAATTAACAACTGTAGAAGGAAGCAATAGTCAACAGAAAAGTAAGACTTAATTTCAAAATTCTTATATCAATGGAACCATCTAACAACCTATCAATGTGAGAGAGAGAAATCAGAACAAACAGTAAACATGGAGCAAGACAAGATGCAGTCTCTTCCTAAAAAAACAAAGTACAGAGTTGAGTCATAAAATAAGGGTGTTGATACCGTGATTTGCGCACCACAAAGTTGTCTACTACGGTTTGTAGACGATTTTTTTTCACCCACTGCGGATTTACGGACGGAAAAAAAACCCGTCAGCAAATCCATAGTGGACATCTTGTGGTGCGCCTATAATTCAACTAAAATAAACAATTTTTTGAATGTCCTCTAACAATGGCCTAATAATGCAGACACCTACCTTTGGAGAATAGATGTTGAGTTGTATGGGCAAATGAGAAATTTGTTTTCACTTTCCAATTAGTCGATCAGTTTCATCTTGTATTTCCGTACGAACCAAGGATGCACATGATCATAAGTGTAAGTCACTGATTTAATTTATGTTTGTGTCAATGCAGCAGATAGATGAAGCAAACTTGACACTCATATAAGGTCTTGCTCATATGCAAAAGACAAGATCATACATCTACTTCAATTATCAACCTAAAGATCAGCATTAACTAATTGATTACCTTTCCTCAGTGATAAGAAACTGAAAGCCATCAACCACTACATACTTTCAATAATCTACATACGTCTACAAAAGATAATTACATCTTTAAAGCAAGATGTTTGACCAAGATATTGTACCATTGTGCAGAGGTCAACCCGTCCTCCATAAATAAGATCTTACCTACTATTTCCCAAACAAAACTAATAATGAAAGTTGATAATTAAACAAAACAAATAAATTCCCTTAGGGAGGACATGAAACATGTAGTCTTCAAAATACAAAAAACAAGTTGAAGCACCAAACTTACTTTGTGCACTCATTTAGGGCAGTTAGGAGCTTCAAATATGGGTATGCTACTATTCTCTTGAATCTCTACAAGAGCTGCCACAACATTTTCTACTACCATTGGGTTATTATCCAAAACGAGATCTTTAAGTGCATCCACAAAACCTTTGTCCTCCACCATCTCAGCATTTATGTCATAAAGCCTAGCAACACTTATTGCAGCTGACTTTCGAACATATGGATCATCATCTTGTCAATGAAGGAATCTCTAATTAAATATTTGAAATTCCTTAACACAGTTTGATGTCCTACTACAGTAGTTGAGCCTACTGTATCAATAATACACATATTGAAATAATTTTTTGTTGAAAGAGCTTTCACATGTACTAATAAGCTAAATTTGTTTGTGCTTTATGTCAAGGTCTCATACTGTAGCACATACCATATAAACATCTACAAGAAGCTGAGATGTACTGCTAGAGGCTAAGCCTAACCTTAAGGCAACTCTGAAGAGGATCACAAAGATATTCTGTAATTCTATCAACATGAATGCATCCCAGTAAGAACTTTTCAACCATAAAAATTTGGTAGCAATACTATATGCAGAAGCAATATTGTTAGGGTCTGTTCGATCTGTCAATGTTACTAAATGTTGATGTTGTTAATGATGCTGGTGCTGGTACTGGTACTTCATTTAATTCTATTGCTGGTACTTTTTAAACATAAATACATGTTCGGTAAAAGTACTTAAATTTTATAAAATTATAACAAAATATCAAAATTACCCTTTAATCATATCCATCTAAAACCTAACCCCTTTCTTCGTCCACCCATTTTCGATGTCTTCCTAGAAATTAAATTCAAACCACAAACCACCATTGATACCGCCGGAGTAGAGTCGACGTCAACGATTCAGTCCAGATCTGGCCTTATTCAACCATCTTCTTCTTCAATTACTCCTCTTGATCTGTTGTATTGAAGATTAAATCCAGAACTAGCCTGCTCAGATCTAGTCCGAATCTGGTCGGAGATGGTCAGGGAGTTTGAATCTGGTCGGAGATGTGAGGAAGACAGCTATGGGTTTGATAATGGGACACACCATTTCCGGTCGGAGGTGAGGACAAAACTATTGAGGACGAAGATCTTGAGGAATGAATCTTTCCAGATTTGGAGGATGAAGCTTTTTGAACTCCGGCGGGATCTCGCCAGTGAGGAAGACTGTAGTGGTGGTGCCAATAATCTTCATTAAACACCATTGTTGAAGAAAAAGAGGTAGGGGAAGAACAAACATATCGGGGAGAGAGATGTGAAGTTAGGGATAATTTTGGGAATTAAAAATAAAAGTACTTCTGTTTTTAAAAAGTATAGATTGATTACTTCTTGTTTTTCTCAAATAAGTACTTCAAAGTACTTTAATTTTTTTTAAGTAGAGGAAACGAACGAGTCAAAATTCTACGTGAAAAATTAAGTATTTAGAAGTACTTATTTTTGACCAACCGAACAGACCCTACCTTTCAACAAGAAACCAATAAGAGGAACTCACCAAAATCGGTAAATCGGTGGTTGGGAAAGTGAAGAAACTCAACATATTCATGGGTTGCTAGCTCTGTTTTATGCAATTGCAGTACCAACGGCCTCTTTGTCACAATTCCTGCAAATTATTTTTGAAAATAGGTACCTCCAGGTTTTCGGAAGGAAACAATCAACCAACACAACTGGTTATTAAACCCTAACCAAAGACCAACAAATTAAGGACGAAAATTCGAAGAGTAAAACACAATTATAAGAAGACCTAACCAGATCCTTGGGGGAGAAAGGTTCTTCCGACGATGCTCTCAAGCACATAAGACTTGCCAGAACTCTAAAAAAGAAACCAATCGATCAACAAAGTTTACAAAACCCTAGCCCCTTCTACCGAAGTTATTATAAACGAATCAAACAACTTAGGAAGACGAAGGGAAAGAAAAACACTATAGGGAAGAGAAAGAGGAATTGTCACCGACATCATGGTCGTTGAGCATGGTACGGGATCTTTGAATTATGTTGGCAAGTCAGATCAATCTCTCCATAGTCGACATCTTTTTATAAGCAAGAGATGCAGAGATGACGGAAAATCGTAGCAGGTAAGGTAAGGGAAGTGGAAGAAGATTATGCAGAATTTGACTGGAAAAAAATGTGGGAAATTTCAGTCAGAGAGGAGAGGCTGTCCCCAGGAGCCAAGCTTCAATTGACGAAAAATGCACCAGATTCTCATTGGCGTTGATGAAGAGGAATTCGAAGAGGAGGAAGTATGTAACACAAGCGGTGAAAAGGACTCGGAAGAGGAAGTAATGGCGTAAAGGAAAGCAAATTGGAAACGTTCATGCTCCTAGAAGAGTTGGAAAGGACTCGGAAGAGGAAGTAATGGCGTGAGGAAGACAGCTATGGGTTTCATATGCTCCTAGGATCCCTTCATGCTCCTAGAAGAGTTGGAGGTAATAAATTGACCCCCCAACTCAACTTTTATAGTATATTAGACGAGCCATCATTTTCTGGCTAAGACGACATGAAGGGATCCTAGGAGCATATGACATTCATGATATCAAGAATCAACTTAAATGATGAGCCAGTATATTCAGGGGATATTTTAGGACTACCTTTTAATCTCAACAAGGGTGTATCCTAAAGTCCTCCTCCAAATGCTCAGTCACCACAAGAACAATCCCAAGAACAACGTCATCATCAACCAAGAGGAGACTCAACATGGAGAATAAAATGGATATTCTTCATTTCATGCTCAGCAAGGCATCACATGAGAAACTAACAATAGGAATTATTGAAGAATTTGTACACAAGTTCAATGTTTCTATGAGGACAGTAGGAAGACTATGGTAGACAGCAAAAGATCATCAACACTCAAATGAACCTGTCAAGATAACTATAAACTACCACAATTGTGGAAGAAAGCGAGTTCAGGTACAGCAAGAACAAGTAGCAGCCCTAAATATCGAAAACAGAATATGCATACGGGACTTGGGAAGCCATCCAAGCATTTCAAAGTCGAGTTGTCATAGAGCAATCAAAAGAGGGGAAATGAGACCACACACCAATCCACTATACCCGGGATTGATAGATCAACACAAAAAACAAGTCTTGAATGGATTATCAAGCATTTGGAAGGGGACACTTCACAGTCAAAGTCATCCTACATTTCCATGTTTGATTATGTGCATTTTGGATGAAAAATGGTCCTATATATCCAAAAAGTCACACATAGTCTATCTAGCACAGGCAGAGAGAGGAAAATACAGATCTGCAAGTTCAAGTAAGTTCATACCTAAAGTAATGTTCACTGCATATGTTCCTAGGCCTAGGTTTATTCAGATGGACAGTGTGCATTTGATGGAAAAAATGGTGTTTTTATATTCACATATCAAGAAGCAACAAAAAGAACATCCAAAAACAGAGATAAGGGGATAATGTTTACAAAACTTGTTAAATAAGTTAAGAAGAGAGTTTGCAGGAGAATGCTAATAGATCAAAATGTCCCAGAAACCAAGGCCAAATCGCCACAAGATGGTGCAGATAGAGTAATATTCATCTAGCAAGATAATGCTAAGGCACATATTACTCAAGATGATCCAGAATGATAATTGATACACAAACAAGATGGATTTACATTTCTTTTAGTATAGCAGCTAGATAACAACCCAGATCTTAACATATCAGACTTAGGATTTTTCAGAAGCATTCAGTCTCTAGTGCATAAGAAAATGCCAAAGAATATTGATGATATGCTAAGGGCAGAGAATGATGCATTTTATGAGTTGTATCCTAAGACTCTAAGCAACTTTTGGTACTCACTACAGTTTGTCATGAATGAGATTTTAAACTGAAAGGGCTCAAATGACTACATCTACCACACCACAACAAGAACAAACTATAAGCTCAAGGAATTCTACCTACAAGCATAATAACACCATAAAGAGACATAATTAGAACATGGATGGATTTGTATGGAGGTACACAGACACAAGAAAATGGAGTACAAATTCTCAAGTTGGACCATCAAATTAAGCAGCTGAAAATCATATTGACAGAGAAGAAGATGACCATGATTTTTAGAGTCAACATATTTAACATTGATCATGTTAACACATTAACATGAGCAATGCTAAACAATGCATAATCTAGGCTATTTTGTTTTCAAGACTATATAATCTAGAATTAAATATGCTTATTTTGGATATTATAGACTATATGTATGATAAATTGTCTAAGATTGATGATGTTAATACATTAACATGATTATTTTTATCATGTTGAACCTTTAACATGATAAACAAGTGTATTTTCTACCTTATTCTGTAACTATGCTTGGTGAATATCTAAAGCTTGTTTGTTAAGTCAAGGAAGAAAAATTCAAGCAAGTAAAGTTCAGGGAATTAAGGAGATTAATTTTACTTTTGATTTATTTCAGATGTCCCCATTATCATCATTGTAAACACCCTTCTAATAAATGCAATAGAGTACATATATACATGCCTAAGTCATAAGTGATTGATTTCTATATGTAAACATAGGCATGTTTGAGTCATGACTGGCCTCCATATGTAGACATAGGCATGCCTGAGTCACAATTGAGTGGCTACCTATGATAACACTACAACATTCACCTAATAAGAGTATAAATTCAACCTAGGAATCTCCTCGAATATATGGTACAAATTCTCATTTTGCATTTAACATCCTTGACACAAACCAAAATAATATAACACTGAAAGAACATAGGCATCGACCAGATATAGCAAGTGTGTTCATATAGCATACTGTAAATAAATGTACAAAAAACCTAAAGCATCTCAGTTTATATTCCATTACTATCATAGATGCAAGTTTAATGAAAAATTGCAAGCACATTAACACACGACTCACTATATTGTGTTCATATAGCATTTATTATGCAATTCTAGCTTGTGACTCAATTAAATGCATAACATATCCATTTGTAAGATATTCCTTTCATTCAACAACAAAGATCACAAGGTGCTAAATAACAAGGCATGAAACTAACCAAGATTACCAACCAGCATGTCTCAATATAACTTGCAGTAACATATCACAACATGTTCCAAAGCAGAGCTGACAACACAGTCGACAACAATCACATGCAAGACTGTGATTCACAACAGAGTCACCATTCCCCCACATGCAAGCATGTGAGTACATCAACATCGTCAACACAATAACATGCACACATAAATTAAGCCTCATAGACAAGGGATACATACAAACATAGTAAATTATGCAAAAATAGTCACAAGTCAAGTCATCAAGGCCACAATACCATAGATCACAGTCCGAAAAAGGCCTTCAAGGCCACAAAATCACAAAAGACAATTCAGTTAAGGCCTTCAAGGCTAGAAAACACCAAAATACCAGTCCAGTCATGCATTACTAGGAGACATTAAACTAAAACCATCCAAAATACTTGGCTATATTTCTTCATAATCGGATCTCACCTCAATCACTTCACAAAACAAAGGTCGCATCGTCGTAGATTTAACCCTCTTCATTGTCTGCCACACGTGTCACACCGACCCTCGTCTGGAAGGCCCCGCCTCGGTCAGCTGCGGTGCTGGCTTAACATGGGAATGAAAAAGGGACGGCATCAGAACCTTCGCAGGAGATGTGTTAGGCGTCTTCGCAGGTGAAGTGATACGAAATCGAATGGGGGTGTCGATTCGTCTCGGGCGCGGATCTAGATCGAGCACGTTCACCTGGTCGTCGATTGTGTTTGATTGTATTTGAGTAACAAAATAAGAACGTGTTTGAGTAAAGAACAAGAAAGTGTTTGGCTCGTTGAGGTGCGATCCCGGACCGGAGTGGCGCCGATGCAAAAGATGAGATGACTTAACTTCTAATTTGCATTCAACGTGATTGTAAAAGAAATACAAGTAGGCTATATATAGCCAAAGAAAACCTTTCAAAATCCTAGTGGACTTGGGCTTATTCTAACTAATGGGCCGACCCTCTTAAGCATAAGAGAAGCACACTCCCAAATAGGAGATATATTAGAAAATGCAGAAAACGTTATAATGCTTATTAATAATAAAAATAGGTAATAACTATATACTAAGTATTCGCCCAAGGAGGACGTCAAGGTCGCGGTCGTCTCACTTTTGCCTCGTATTGTCTGATTGCGAGCCAGGATCGCATCATGAAGTCATCGGTGGTTGCTCTACCTCCACCATATGCTCTCGAATTGGTTGCTCCACCGTAGTCTCTTAAGACCGGTCGCTAGAGACGGTGTGTTCGTTGACACACCGACGCTTCGGTGCCAGAGGACAAAAGGTGACTTCGGGGGAATCAGGACACTTAGGCTTTTGTTGGGGCTCGTTGGAGTCGGTGGTCCAGTCGTCGCTCATTTTTGAAGGCGAATGAAGGGTTAAAGTTGAGGGGACCAGTAGTGGTGGTGAAATGAGAGGGGACACACGAGAATCGGCGATGAAAGCGACGAGATAAAGGGCACAGAAGTGGGTTCGTCGATGAAAGAGAACTAGAGAAGTCGGTAAACTGAATCGGTGACGAGAAGGAGCGAAGAAGAGAAGAGAGTGTTTAGGGTTAAAGGCGAGCCGGTTAGGGTTAAGAGAGGTGGCGTTGAAAGTGTATATGTGAGCTAGTCTTGGGTTGGGCTCGGGGGATATTGGGCTGACAAAACAGGTTGGGTTAGATTAGGTTAATGGGTTAGGATTGGGTTTAGTTTAGTTTATCCGAATTAGGCTTTTAATCAGGGGTTTGTAGGGTTAAAATAAAGATTTAGTTTAAAATTATTAAGTTAATTAGTGTAATTTTGAATATTTGATTTTGAATAAAAATAAAGGTTTGATAAAATGGTGGAAAGTAAACAGGTGTTGGTAGAAATGATGATGTAGATGGTTGATGAGAAAGTAAAAATGTAAATAAAGTAAAGGATATTTAGAGTAATTATTAAATTTATGAATGATATTAATATAAGAATTTTATGAACATACATGGATATTTTTTGAATTTGGACAAACAAAGAGAAACACCCGATTTAGAGACAGTACCGAAATAATGGGACGGAGGTAGTACATATTAAACCACTAGGGGTAGTATACGAGAATAAAAAAAGTTCGGATAATCGGCGCAGTTCTCTTAAAATAGAAGGATGTGAAAGAAATTTTACTAAATTACGAACATTTTAATCGGGTATCTTCTCTGCATTCATCGCCTCCTCCTCGCCATCGCATCTCACCACCCAAACTCAGGGAGTCAACAGATTTAGGATCGAACTGCAGATTCCCTTGAGCTCATACGATGCTTCGAGCCGCGTCCAGGAGGCTCTCTTCTCTGACCTCCTACTCCTCTTCTTTGAGGTCTGCCGCCGCCATATCCAAAAAACCCTTCTCTGTCGCCGGCGCTAATTCGTCATTTGATGACTCCAGATTCTCTTCCGGTCGTGATGCTTTTTCTTTTGCTGGCCAATTTCACGTTCCACGCCGAGGTTACTGCTTTTCTGTGTTTTCCTTCGGTTATAATTTTAGGGTTTCTGTCTGGGATTTGTGTTTTTGATATGCTTTTGGACTACTTGTGCTGGGGTATATTCACGGCCTTTCTGAATTGTTATATTTTGTTGCGATGATCAAATCTGGAATTTCACCTGCCTTACTCAGTTCGTTTAGTAACAGTCATTATTGATGTTCGAATCGTTTGGCTTGCTATGTCCATTGATTGTGCTGAGGACCAATTAATTGAAAAGTTGATTATCCAATATGTACTGGTTGTAGTGGAGCTGTTTGGTTAGTAATCACTAATCAGGAAAGGTTGGTTAATGATCAGGAGATGTAAGAAATGCCTGTTGTTTGATCAAGTTTAGAAGAAAACGTCTTCATTTAGACTTTGGAATTGTGCTAAACAGTCTGTATCAAGGAATGTATCACATACCAACTATTGAAAATGAGTTTAAGAATACGTACAGCTTGTAATGTGTTAACTAATATGGTTAAGGGGATACAAAGACTATGTATATCAGTATATGGAAATACAAAGACTGTAGATTTGCTTGTAATCAAGCAACCCCATTGCTTCCATTAAGAATACTGCCACTTTTGTAAATCTTGGAGCCATCAATGAGTGGGAAGGTACTTCAGCTATCTAAGCAAGTGTATACTGTATGATTTTATCTGGAATTGAAAGCTTGTTGTGCTTAAAAAGATCTGTAAGATCTACTAATATCTTCAGTTTTTTAGTAACACCATTTGATATCCTTGTTGTCGACCTCGAATCTGATTGTGTTGTGTAGGTTTTGGTTCTGAATCAGTGATTGGAAAGGGTGAGTATGGAGACATTCCAGCAACGGTAGCCGCCATAAAAAACCCGAGCTCGAAGATCGTATACGAGAGCTACAACCACGAGCGTTACCCAGCGGGGGACCCCTCGAAACGGGCGTTCGCCTACTTCGTCCTGACAGGTGGCAGGTTCGTATACGCGTCCCTGATCCGGCTCCTCGTCCTGAAATTCGTCCTAAGCATGTCAGCAAGCAAAGACGTGCTCGCCCTCGCTTCAATCGAGGTAGATCTCTCCAGCATCGAGCCCGGTACAACAGTAACCGTGAAGTGGCGCGGTAAGCCCGTCTTCATCAGGCGCCGTACAGAGGACGACATCAAGCTTGCTAACACGGTCGAAGTGGGGTCGCTGCGGGACCCACAGCAGGACAGTGAGAGGGTCAAGAACCCTGAGTGGCTCGTTGTGATCGGTGTTTGTACTCATCTTGGATGTATTCCATTACCGAATGCGGGTGATTTCGGTGGCTGGTTTTGCCCTTGCCATGGCTCTCACTATGATATCTCCGGTAGGATTCGAAAGGGGCCTGCTCCTTTTAATCTCGAGGTGCCCACTTACTCTTTCTTGGAAGAAAACAAATTGCTCATTGGTTGAGCTTCAAGATCATCGTCTTTCAAGATTTCTTATTTATACCACATTGGTTGCTCTTCTCATAAAGAAAGATTTTGATTCAATGGTTTTGTAAGCTAGATATGTTAACTACATCTAGTGTTGCAATCGGTTTTTATATGAATAATGATGCGCAATTGTGCATGCTTATCATCTTTTTGGCAATTGCTCTACACTTTCACTTGAGATCTACCATCAGCTCAATTTCTTGTCACTTTGGTGCAGTTCTAATCGCATTCGTTTTTCCAATCGGTTCATATTTTCTCTTTGCAAGATAAAGCTTGATTTGCTGCCGCCAATCCTCTATCTCTCCACCAGTGACAAATCAATCCACCACCGACTATCGGCGCCGTCTTCCTTCACTTTGATTGATGGAGTTACGAGAAGGGCATTGCCATCTTCGATGCATCCTATCCGGCATCGGAGGTATGGGAAAGTGAAAATGGTGACTGGTGTAGGAGGAGAGGTTTGGTGTGGTTTCATGGAGTGGGTTCGAAGGAGACCGAAAAAGGTGGGGAAATAGATGTATTGGAGCGGAGGGAGAGAGAACGAAGGAAAAGAGGGAAACAGAGAAGTTACCTCATCATTTTATACGGAGAAAAGTAGGAAACACTATCAATCCATTCATTAAGGGAATGGAAAAGTGTTAATGTGAACTCCAAACACCTACCTCTGGCGGAAACGCCATTAATCTGTTTCCATACCCCCTTATTAATGTAAACAAACGGGCCATAAGGGTGTAGGAAAGCGGCAATCCCTGACTCCATTACCTATCAAATCCCTCCTCGATGCCAGTCTCCCAAGCGCTTGACTCTCGCACATCTTCTTATCCAAGCCTCAATTGTACATGAACAAAGCAACATAGTCTAATCCTAGGCAAAGGAAAAGTGATGCGTACAAGAGACGAAACTCTCTACAAAATTGTAATAACCACCCCAATTATACAAAAACTTTACTAAAGCAATCCAGTTCACCAAAATGTTATTCCCATAGCACATTGCTAGGCATATACACACGTGTATCGTAATCAACAACCCTTTGATCCGTTCAATCAGGCCTTTTCCATTACATGCAGAAAACAATACCCAAAAAAAGACAACAAACACCAAACCGATCTCCCTCAAAACAAGATCCCATTAACCATGATCACACCACACAAAAACCTAATCACAAAACACAAGCGTCTACCCTTAGAGCGGCCATGGCTAGCAGCCTTATTCCTCGCAATAACCATCGCCATAATCATCTTCCTCATCAACCTAAACGCCACCTCACAAATCTCCTTCTTCTGCAACGCCAAACCCCACCTTGACTCATCCACGGAGTCCGGCGGTGTAGGGGCCACTCCGGTGCAACTTCAAGCGGTGCTACACTATGCTACGACGCAGGATATGCCGCAACAGTCACGGCCGGAGATTCAGGTGACGTTCGACGTTCTCCGGTCACTGTCGCATTCGGGAAATTTTCTGGTGTTTGGGCTTGGACATGATTCGTTGATGTGGTCGTCTTTTAATGCAAATGGTGTCACTTTCTTCTTGGAGGAGGATCCGGGTTGGGTTCAGACGGTTCTTACTAAAGCGCCGAGTATTAGGGTTCACTCGGTTCATTATAAGACTAAGCTTTATGATGCTAAGAATTTGTTGGATCGCTATCGGTTTGAGTCGTCTTGTTTGCCTCCTAAGCTTCATTTGCAAGGGAATACTCAATGCAGGTAAATTAATAATGTTTACAGCATGAATCCTTAATTTTACAATGATTTTATGCTGGAAATTATTCATCCAGTTCTTAATACTAAGAATCGTTTGGTAATCAAATAGATTAGAAGCAAAAAAATGAATCAGTTGTATTCCATGTCCTACTCGATACCCACTGTTCTAAGAATCCCTCTGGACCTCGACCAGGTTTTAGTCGTCCCTCATCGTCTAGTTATTATATTTGGAGAATAAACTCTCACATCGGAAATGAGACACAATATGCTCTTTATATATATTCTTTAATATTACCAATTAATTTTAGGATTGAACCGTATAAACTTATATGATGACCTAACATGTATATGCCGCAAACCCAATCTAGGCCAGTTTATCATAGTACAAGTCATCTAAGTCTATTTTTATAGTTCACATGTATTGTTCATACAATTCCATTTTTTGTAGCACATATTTTTCTTTTTACTTTGCACATGTGCAAAAAAAGGTTAAGATATTTGAAGTCATTACCAATCAAACTGCATGGACTATACAAATAAACTAGGGTGGTCTAAATCCTTTCTATTAAAAAGTAGGACGAGGATTATAATAGGGTATAGCAAATGCTTGGAAATAGTAATATCTTGGCAATTTTAATTCGTCTACAGTTTCAAAGATAAAGAGTTGATTTTGATCTGCCTAGATGAAATATTTGTAGTTATATGATTGAGAAAGAGATGTAAAATGTACGGTGTAGGTTGGTACTAGGAGATTTAGCAGACGAGGTATACAGCAAGACATGGGACGTGATAATGATCGACGGGCCAAAGGGGTACTTCGCGGAGGCGCCAGGTAGGATGGGCGCCATTTTCACAGCAGCGGTGATGGCGAAGTCAAGGACGAAGGCAGGGTCAACCCACGTGGTATTGCATGATGTTAATAGAAGAGTTGAGAGAGTTTATGCTGAGAGGTTTCTCTGTAAAAAATACTTGGTTAAGGCTGTTGATAGGCTTTGGCATTTTGTTATTCCCCCAGCTACCAAACACCAGAGGGATACTGGCCGCGACTACTTCTGCTGATCAACCATGTTTCCATTCATGTCATGGAGAACATCACTTTATGTACAGCATCAATATTTGGAGTTCATGTTTGTCTAGTTCATTACTAGCCAATAATGTTATCTGTTTCATTCATATAATGCAAGAAACAATAACAGAACATAACATCATCATCATCTACCCTTGACTGCTTCCTCTATTTGTCCTGATGACATTACTGATGCCCAGCTGTCGAAGTTCGCTTCTTGCATTTGCTCGTGCAACTGCGTAATACAAGTGAATCATTATCCTTTTTCTGGGAAATGGGTGATTCAATTCAATGTCAATGAACATGAAGAACAAACTGCATATTCAGCAAAAGTATTACCTTTTCAAGGATAAATGACTGATCATTTGGCTGAAGTTTTCGCATATGTTTCAGCATGTCCAGTTGCTGCAGAAAAAGCTCCATTACAACATTAAGTTAGAAGAAATTGCCAAGAGAGAGAGAGAAACCTAACCTGTTGTTGGAGCTGGTTTTGACTTTGCATTTTTTCAGCAAATTCCTCGGGTCCGAGTTCAGCTTCATCACAAGCCATCTCTTCACTGCAATATAATTAAGGAATATGCACAATGAATTCTCTTGGTAGCTGTCATTTGTGATTGTATATGCACTATTACAAGACCACTCATGGCGAATAATCGCCCATTTTTAATGCTTTAATGTCATGAGT
The DNA here is from genome assembly GCF_046119375.1 of Phyllobates terribilis. NCBI lineage: Eukaryota > Metazoa > Chordata > Amphibia > Anura > Dendrobatidae > Phyllobates > Phyllobates terribilis. The sequence continues at coordinate 46,003 of NW_027366809.1, read as the reverse complement.
AAACATCACCATTCGAATGGAATAAAAACACTTATATATGTTTCCACAAGCATGTTTTGCGAGTAAAAGAGATAGGCCAGAACTATAATTCAGCATCTTACTTGGCAACAAATCCATAAAAGCGGATCATGAGGTCCCGATCATGCTCATACACCATATTCACTTTCCCTAAACAGCCAATTCCAAATCCAGGATCTGTGACAGATCACATTTCACAGGTCACAGTCAAGCTACTGTGTACACAATTATAGTAGATTGTCAAAAAAGGAATCGAATCAGCACTCAAAAACAAAGTAAAGCAATTGGATTGGAAAACACAGTGGAGAGTGAGAAGAGCACGCAATTGAAACAGTATTCAAGCTTGTTTCTTATTGATCAATGGAGGATGAAAACAATAGATGAACTGTTACTAACCAACACCCATCTCCAAAAATATCTCCTCTTGAATAGCAGTTGTTATAGCAACAGCCTCCTGCCAATATAGCACGCTTCAAATTCACAACAAAACTCCACAACAAACACCAAAACCCTAATTAAATTTGATAAACTGAACTAACCCTATAAGAATACGTATTAAAAACCGCGATTTGGGGGAAATAAGGATGAAATTGGAATGCTTGCCTGCTTATCCATCACAGCTTCAACAATCCGCTTCTTCACATCTGATCAAACCACAAAGATTGCAGAGTTTCAAATACAGAAACAATAGAACGGACACGGTTTAAATTACAGAATACAAAAAGGAGCACCAGGCTGAGAAGTAAGGTAGGAGAATCGATCGAAGAGATAAAGCAGCTGCTCTCTCGACAGCATCCCTGAGCTCTGAGAATTCGCCATGGAAGCTGCTTTTTGCGCTCTCTCTCTCCACCACCAGGTTTTTATCTAGGCGCATAAAGTGTCGCAGAAATTAAAATGTTTAAGAATCATCACCCTTATCTGTAGCCTGTAGGTGTAGCCTACCACAGAATAAAGTATGACTTAATAAGAACTTAGAGATGTCTAATTACTGTTTAAGTTGCCAATGAATTCCAACAATTGAGAAGGAAATTTGTAGCTTCATTGTATTATTGCTTCTCTTTATTATCCCAACACAGTTCTATTTCCTATCATATTCATCCATATTAATTGATGAATCTTCTATGTACACAAACCAAAACTAGCATCCACCAGTTACAGTTGTTGACACATAATTATACATAGATATAAGACACTTTTTGCAGAGCTTTGATCACATCTTTGTTATGCATCTACAGCAACTTGAGGAGCCATTATAGTGTTCCTCAAGAACCTGGCCGAACGCAAACGTGGGAGGCAACCCTGCTGAACTTGCTTCAGACGCTTCTCCTTGTTCTCAGATTCAGTTCCTGTAACATAAGATTCTGGATTGCCAGATTCAGATTCCTCTGCTCGTCTCTCTCTGATACTCTCCCTGAACAATTCCCCCAGCTTCTTACTCTTTTTCTTAATCTGCTCCGGTGGAGGAGATTCTGTGGTCCCCACAGCAACTGAATCTTGTCTTGGAGTTGGAGCGGCTCCAGAGACGCTCATGTGGATCGGTGTGGTCACGCATGATGATCTGTTGGATTCTGTGTAGTGAATTAAAGAGTTTTAGAGGTTGAATCTTCATGATTATAGAATGAAGCATTAGTAATGAATTTACCGGCAGCATAAAAAGGTGGAGATCTGGATTCCAGAAAAGCTCTGCTAACTTGAGAGGAAGAGAGGCTTCTGTTTAGTGGAGTTCCTTGTATGCTTCTGTATAAAGGTGTACTTCCAAGCGAAGACGTAAAATCTGCAATGAGTTTATAAATTATGACTTCAGATCTTTATCAAAAGTTGTGATATGTAAACTTGAAACAGATTTTGGTAGTTCCAAATCATGTGCTGTACTAACAAGTTTTCAACCTGATAGGTTGATATCAGAAACTTTGGAGTTTGGACCAAAATCAGCACAGGAAATAGCATAACTCATCATGATCAATTCTAGTCATCCACTGAATACATACCTCCATTGACACTGTAGAATTCATCACAATCAGACTCTAGCCATCCTTGGGTCTCAAAAAATTCCTCCTCTTTACTTCCTGCATTAACATGTCGGATAATTTCTTTTGTCAAGAGAGTTTTATTGATCAGATTGAAAGCTGAAATGATTTAGGAGCATCAACATAAAAAGAATGTCCACAAACACAAAATGGAAGAAAGAGATTTAGTAAACATAAGAGTGAATTGCCCATCTGAGCAACAAACTGAAATCTACCGTATTTCATTGACAAACTGATATTTCATCTATCCCTCAATGCTTCTTTTGTCACCTCATATTTCCACTCCAATGGTCAACTAAGCTTAAACAGACACAGTACTTGAATAAGGTAAGTGTGGCAGATTAATGTGCTGTGATTCATACATTAGTTATGGTCTTGAAAATCAAAATCAAGGTCCCCTGATCATTTACTGCAGAGAGATCTTATAGCTGATTTTGAAGGACCTAGAGTGCAATGTGGTCCAAAGATGATGCTGATATTATACTCTTCATCAACCTAAACCGTATTAAATCCAGCTACCATAACTCATTTATGAAGCGTCCATAGATTGACAGCCATAAGACATCCTTAAGTACATAGAACGGAATATATGAAAACCTAGCAATTTGGATAACATTTAATAACCGATATATTGAAACTTCCTGATTAATTTTACTCTTTTTGCAAATTTCCTGTAGTGATTTCAAACAGTCAACTTTTAATTTCCAAGAGACACGGTAAAGTTGTATAGCTCTAACAGTCAAATGATTGCTTCAATGACCACATACTAGACATCACCATGAATCAAAACTAGAACTAAACCCTAAGAATCGCAATCCACTGAAACGATCGATCATGTAACAGAATCAAGAACATAGGTAGTAAGTACCACAGTTGCTAAAACTGGAAACAGATTTAAAGGTAGAGACTCTTGAAGTGTAGGTAATTGGTTGATCAACGACTCCGACAACAATCTCCGGCTTCTCCTTGACGGAATCCGACGTCACCATCTCAGAATGCTTATCGGTTTCCGAATGCACAAGGGACGGCCTATGCTTCTTCTTATCGCTCTTCCTCTGAGACGAAGTACATGAGCCCATCTTCTTTTATTTCTGGTCAAGAAAACACAATGAAGAGTGGTGGTGTAATTATCGGTGAGTTTGACAAGTCTTGAAGCTATAATTGGTTAAGATTAAAGGGAGGGGAACTGATCGAGATTGTGGAACTTACTTTGAGAATCGGGCAAGTAATAGTTGGGAGAGAAATCAATGGGGTCTGGTTTGATCAAAGAGACTTGGTAGGAGGGTAAGAAGAAGAAGGGGGGAGAATGTAGAAGATGCAAATATACGGGCGGAGGGGTGGTGGGCCCCACTTTGGAAGAAACGGGACGTGGGACCCACTAGTGGGCGTTTCTTGATTTGGTTTTTGTGTGATGAAATATCATGAGGTTTGGGGTTTGGCTGGATTAGTATAATTCATTTCCCATGTGGAAAGGGTTCTATTATTGGGGCATACGGTCTTATCATATTCTTGTAAAGCAATAACCAATATGAGATGAACTTTCCTTTCAAAAAAACAAAAAACAATGAGTTAAATTATTTGTTTTGGAGAATATTATAAAAAAATTATAACTTATAAAGATTTTATTGAAAAAAGAGTAAAAATATTTGTTTAAAAATAAGTCTCTAGTAATAAATATTCCTTGTCAAACAAGGCTTTAATTTCTTAGTTTTTTAAATATTTGATTATTAACATGATTGGATTCGCTTCTTGAAAAGAATGCGAATATGTAGAAATTTTGGGTATAAACGACGAGGCTTCTAGTTTTATTATAGGATATACTATAATTTGATTTTGTATGTATACTAGTATAATTCTATTACTCTCTCTGTCCCTTTTTCTGCTTCATGTTTCCTTTTTCACATTTGCCGATGTGTTTTTTTCCTCGTATATATCTCTAAATATATTAATCCAAAAATCTTAAAATTTTATATTCTTAAAGAATTTATTAAGACGAATCAAACAAGATCACTCATGACTATGTTTTTACTTACATATTGGGAGATATTAGCAAGATTCTCTTAACTGATGAAGAGTGTCGCAAAAAAAACTAGGAAGAACAATTGGGGACGGAAGGAGTACAATTATATCATGATTTATTATTAATGAATTTAAACATTAGTTATCTTAAAGGGACATTATGAATGGAGACAAGTGAATACTACATAAATTCATGGTTGAAATATTAGTTAATTGAGTTATCAAGATTAATATAACATATGAGTGTTGAAAGTCACTTATTTATTATATAAAGATAAATAAGAATGAATTTCAAACGTCAAATATATCTCATATTAGCTGGTTTTTACGTGCAAGTTAATTTGTGCAAATCGTCACTTGTTTATGTAATTGGGCATAACATAAGAGATAAAAATACATATCTGATATCTATGTACACATCATTGAGTACAAGCGTGTATGATGCTGAAGGCATATATATGCACATTATTTATTTATTTATTTTAACAAGCGATACAAAGGAATTCTTAAACCTGAATTCCTAAATCATCAGAGCGGATGATCTTTACAAAGTCCAGCACCCTTCTCTGGGTCAGTTGTAAGTCTAGAACTCTAGAATTTCCGAACCTATTGTTCAGCATGTCAATAATGAAATCTACATCTTCATCAGTCCAGGAACTTTTAGTGATGAAGTCAGCCGCAGCATTGGCTTCTCTTTTGATGAGCGAGGTCTTGTAAGACGGGAAACTATTTAAGAGCTCATCTATGTCTTTGACAATGTTAGCAATGTCCCATGGCACCTTCCAAGTTTTACGAATAGAGTGAATGACAGTTGCGTTGTCACCTTCAATGACGACTTTCCAAAATCCCAAGGCAAGGGCCGCCCTAACACCAGCCAAAGCGGCGAGGGCTTTCGCCTGGAGTGGAGAAGAAACATTGACAGAGTTTTGATAAGCATTGATAATTTTTCCAGTGGAGTTTCTAATGATGTAGCCAACAAAATTCTCGGAAGAGTCTACGGCGCCGTCGAAATTGATCTTGATCCAATCATCGTGGGGAGGCGACCACCCTTGAGACCGAGCTGGGGTTCGACGCCTAGGAAAGGGCGAGGAAGCAGCAGAAGGACTCCCGAATGATCTCTTTTTTCTGTAGTTAGGTTTCCACATAGAGAGTTGGGATAGCGCTCTAGCAATAACTTTTTCGTGAGATTCAGGAAATTTATACATTTCCTTGCGGAACACAAAGCAATTCCAAATGTACCAAATGTTCCACCACAGGAAGAATGCAAGTTTATGGTTCTGATTTGAATTCTGAAAAATGTAGAATGATTGTAAAAAATCTTGATCATTTGGGAAGTTGAAAGAGTATCCGAAACGCTCCGCTAAGATCGAGAACGTTGTTATGGTGAAATTGCATTGAAAGAACAAATGAGTGGTACTCTCATTGAGTTGATTGCAAAGCTGGCAAGTGTCATTAACTTTGTGGTAGTAGCGATTTATTCGTCCCGTCGTGGGAAGGTTATCTGAGCACGCTTTCCATAAGAAAAGTTTGATTCTCGGAGGGATGTCTAGCTCCCAGATCTTATCATCAAAAGAACGGTTAAATCTCGCGCTCAGGGAATCAAAAGCTAATTTAGATGAAAAGTTGTCGGAGTGACTTGGAAACCAAATAGGGGTGTCTGGGACAGGAGTGCGAGGGATGTAAATTTGTTCTATGCAGGATACTATTTCTACAGGAAGAATTTGTCGTAGCGAGTTGGTGTTCCATTGTCTGGTATTGGAAATAAAATGATCAACTTTAATATTGGCCAGATTGGGGTTGATGTGATCAATTAAGTTGGTGTTTGGAATCCAATGGTCATGCCAGAAGGAGATACGAGAGCCATCACCAACGGACCACAAGATATTATTGAAAAATTCTGTTTTAATAGAAAGAAGTCTATTAAATTGCCAAAAGTACTTGTGGGATTTCTGCATATCATATAGGCGGTTATTCTTAATATATTTTTCATTAATGATGGCGCGCCATAAGGAGTTTCATCTGGAGAGCTTTATTGTGTTCAAAGGATAGGCGGATACCAAGGCCTCCTTCGTTTTTTGGTTTGCAGATTTTGTCCCATCCAATGAGGGGGTGAAAGTTCCTATCATAGTTATTCCAGAAGAATCTTTTGTGGATATCATCAAATTCTTCACATAATCCTTTTTGGAGAAGGAAACATTGCATTACATGATTCATCTTAGCCGAGAGGTTAGATTTGATCAGGACAGCACGACCAACCTGAGAGAGGGCATTGGCCTTCCATCTTGATAATTGTTGTTTCAAATTATTCTTGTATGATTCAAAAGTTTGTTTACAGATTCTCCCATTAACGATGGGGATTCCAAGGTATTTCTAGCTTCGTAGTTATCGGGATGTTCATGATACTAGCTAAGTTTTCCACCAACTGTTTTGAAACGTTTTTCGAAAATTGGATGGAGCTTTTGTTGAAGTTGATCTTGAGACCACTGATTTTAGAAAAACTCTGGAGGAAAGAATTGATGTAGTTTATATTCTTAATATTTCCGTCAGCGAATATGATGGTATCATCTGCAAAGCTGAGGAGCGGGATGACATTGCCATTTTTAGAAAGTTTGATACCCACTTGCCTTTCAGGAGAATGGGCAACTTGTTGGAGTGAACGAGCAAAGAATTCCATGGCAAGGATAAAGAGAAATGGAGCAATCGGCTCACCTTGTCTAATTCCACACGAGGGGAAAATTCTCTTCCATGTTGATTATTGATAAGGACTGACAGTTTGGAGGTTGTAATAAGTTGTTCGATTATAGTGATCCAGTCTTGAGAGAATCCAAAGGCTCGAAGTACGGATAGGAGGAAATTCCAGTCTAATTTGTCATACGCTTTTTCCATATCAATTTTGATGGCCATCCATTTCGTAGTTTTAGAGTTGTTGTTATGGAAAGAATGAAAAATCTCATGAGCAGCAAGGATATTGTCATGAATTAACCGCCCTTCTACAAAGGCACTTTGAAATTTAGAAATGAGTTTGGGCATCAGGGGTTTAAGTCTGTTGAGAAGTAGTTTAGACAAAATTTTATATGATGAATTGCAGAGACTGATTGGACGATAATGATCAATACTTATAGGCGTCTCGTTTTTTGGGATTAAGGCAATGGAAGCATGGTTCCAATGGGAATGCATACGCTTGGAGTGAAAGAAAGCTTTGATTGCCTCAGTAAGGGAGGGTCGAATAATATTCCAGAAATTTTTGTAGAAGTCGATAGGAAAACCATCCGGGCCCGGGGTCTTGTCTAGCGGTTGTTCAAACACTGCTTTCTTGATTTCTTCATTGGTATGACTCTTTATTAAAAGATCATTATCCAAGTCTGTGATTAATCGAGGAATTACCCTTAGGTCCTGACTCGAAGGAGATTGAAGTATATCATTTTTAAATCTTTTAGCAAGTTCATTCGTGATCCTACTAGTAATATCTTCTTGCGAGGTGAGGAGTTCTCCTTCGGATGATTGAAATTTAAGAATAGCTTGTCGGAATGATCGGATTTTCGCAACTGAATGGAAGTAACTGGTATTTTTGTCGGCATTATTAGTATAGTTTATTTTTGCTTTATTTTTCAGAGTTTTAGTCTGGTATGTGAGTAGGGAGTTGAATTTTCGAGAATGATTTTCTATAAGTTTTCTGATATACATATCATGAGGGTTTTGTAAGAGGTTTTCATAAAGATGAACCAATCTGATTTCAGTTTTTTTGAGTTGTTCAAAGTTACTGTGGATGTTCCTCTTGGCCCAATCTTTAGAATATTGTTTGAGCAATTTGAGCTTGTTGGAGAATTTAAACATGTAAGAGCCTTTCATTTTATATTTCCAGACTTTAAGGACTAGTTTTTGGTAGGAGTAGGAGTCTGCCCAGGCAGATTCATAGCGGAAAGGAAGTTTAATTGAATTTGACTTATTCCCGATAGTAAGAGATATGAGGCAATGGTCCGAAGTAGTAAAAGGAAAATGTTTGGTAACGGAGGAAGCCATAATGTTAGTAAGTGAATTGTGATAGAGAACACGATCTAATCTTTCAAGGATGTTGTTGTTTTGACAATTGTTTTTGCGCCAAGTAAACGGGAACCCCACAAATTTAGCATCAATGAGTCCAAGATTTCTCATTATGTAATTAAGGCGTTGAAATCGTCTAGGGGAAGGGTTAGATTCCCCCCATTTGTACAAGGGGGAAATTATGTCATTTAAATCTCCTATAAGAATGCAAGGGAGATTTATTCTAAATATATTTTCCTCAATATTATTCCAGTAAGCATTTTTTTTTCTTCCCTGGAAGGGGCGTAGATGAAAATAAGGAGGATTTTTTGTGCTTGGTACACAAGTTCTGTGTAAATAGCATTCTGATCTACTAAAATTAGTTTGAGCGTTTTCGTATTGAAATTTTGCTTATGAAGGATCCAAAGACCACCTCTCGTATTGATGGCAGGACACCAAAAGAGGCAATCAAAACCCATTCTTTTGATTTCTGATTGAGCAGGTTGGTTATTTACTTTTGTTTCTGCAATACACAAAATGTCGAAGTGATTTGATTTTTGTAAAAAGTTAATTTCAGTTATAAAAGTTGGTCTACGCACACTTCTTGAATTCCAAAATGCAATATTCATAATTTTGATTTAAAAGACCTGCTACAAGTCAATTCAAAATGGGTATGATCAATACATCAATTTTCATTCATTTTGCATTTGATAGGGAAATTCTTGACAAGAAAACTACAAGTGGCAAAAGGTAGGTGTATATGTAAACGATACAATATGCATTCCAATATTCAACTGATACAAAGGTACAACCTTCATGAGCAAAAGTGAAATTCAGCAGCAAGTTTTCTCTTATCAAGGGTTGTTTCATGCAGATTTCTTTGGTTCATGTGGCTATCGCCGAAGTTCATAGGGCTTTCGCCAAGAGTCATGTGGCTTTCGGCCATAGAATAAATGAAGGAGGAAGGGTGGAGAACACCCAGTCTCATGATTAATAATAAGTTTGGAAAAATATACACGAAGTTCCAACAACACAAGAGACCAACCCCACATAGATCCAAAACTAAAATGAAAACACAAGACTGTGAACCAAGAAGCGCCCAATTCCAAACAAATTGAAGATAAATAAAATACAGATGAGCAAAGCTAGTTACCTGATCAGGGCTTAGAAGGTGATTGAGATACTTAGTGCTGATAACAGATATAGGAAAATTATTGAAATTAATTGCGGGGACAAGTAGTACCTTCGCATTCCAAAGGAAGACCGATTGAAGATGATGATGATGGATCAACATCAGGTATTGAGGAGAGATACTGATCTCATGTAACAAGTACAATTGATAAGGTGGATTCAATTTCAGCTTTAAATTATAGAGATTGGTAAATGATATCCAAATACAAGCTACACATGGTGAGTGGGTACAAATGAGAAGCATAACTCAATATTAGGTTCATACTGCAGATAATGGCCAAGATTAAATGTATCTTGCTGCACATGGTCAAACACAAGATATAGCAAAGATAGTAAATTTCCAATAATCTGCATCTTCAAGCTTACATTGTTCCATACCAAAAAGTTCTGCAAAATAAGCATACTGTTCTACAATAATTATCAAATTTGAATGCGAAGTGTCAAGAGTCTTGTCTAGGGTCATTTCATTACATAGAATAAAAGGAGATAGAGAAAAGAGAGAGGAACCAACGTTACTATAACGGAAGGACTTCATCATGTCAAAAACTTGGTTTGGATGTTTTGTTACGTGTTTCTGAGATTGTCTTTCTTTGTATTGTTAATTACAGTGTAATTAATCCACAATCTTCTTTCAAAAACTTGATTTTGTATGTATACAATTCTATTACTCTCTGTGTCCCTTTTTCTGCTTCCTGTTTCCATTCATAATGCTTCCTGTTTCCTTTTTCACATTCATAATGTCCAAAAATCTTAAAATTTTATATTCTTAAAGAATTTATTAAAACGAATCAAACAAGACCACTCACGACTATGTTTTTACTTACATATTGGGAGATATTAGCAAGATTCTCTTAACTGATGAATAGTGTCGCAAAAAAATCTAGGAAGAACAATTGGGGACGGAGGGAGTATAATTATATCATGATTTATTATTAATGAATTTAAACATTAGTTATCTTAAAGGGACATTATGAATGGAGACAAGTGAATACTACATAAATTCATGGTTGAAATATTAGTTAATTGAGTTATCAAGATTAATATAACATATGAGTATCGAACGTCATTAATTTATTATATAAAGATAAATAAGAATGAATTTCAGACGTCAAATATATCTCATATTAGCTGGTTTTTATGTGCAAGTTATTGAGTAGAATTTGTGCAAATCGTCACTTGTGTATGTAATTGGGCATAACATAAAAATATCTATGTACATATCATTGAGTACAAGCGTGCATGATGCTGAAGGCATATATATATGCACATTATTGTTTATAAAAATGTGCAAGTTGTTGTGTATAAAATACGTACGTTTCTGTGTATAAACGTGCATATTGTTGATGTGTACATATAATAAAAACTACATTTTATACATGTGAAAACAAAATGATATGTTAGAGTCCATTTATGTATAAATTGTTATGTTGCAATGTGCATCAATACATATTAAATCTACATAATATAACAGCGAAATTTAATACTTAAAAACCTATACATAAACGTCTTTATGTAAAAGTATACGTGTCACTCACTTATATGTGTATGCAAATTAAACTCAAAAGGCAAATTAAAGAATTCCCATATTTGGTCTATACTAATATAAGTGAACTTCTTTTCTTTAATATATAATAAAATAATAATATTATTATAAAATATAAAAATTTCATATTGGATTTTTTAATATATTTTATTTACACTCCATCTAAAAAAATGAACAACCAGATTTTTGGAATAAAATAAATAATAAAATTCAATCTACCTTTTATTATTATTGGTGACTTTAATGAAATTCTATCTTCAGCGGATAAATGGGTGGTATTCCTCCACATCCAAACAAATTTTGTAGACTTTAGAATCTTTCTAACCAATTTGGTCTTTTAACAACCCCGTACAAAGGCTTCTCATTTACATGGAGAAAATCCATTAATTTTAGAAATATAATTTTAGAAAAACTAGATAGATGTATGGTTCAAACTCAATTTCAAAATTGGTTCAAAATTATTGAGACTATGTTGGTGATTTAGTGTCATCAATACATTTTACTAGTAATGTGATTTATTAGAGGCCGATGCGATTTCACGTTAAGCTCGGAACAAGTTAGGGGAGTGCGGAGTGCACGCTTGTTGAGCTACGAGCTATTGATCGCGAATACGAAGCAGGGGTCAAGGGGCCACAGCCCCCTTGCGGGGTTAAAGGGGCCGGAGCCCCTGGCTGGGGTCCCAACCGCCCAACTGCCGCAACTGTTTGGGGTCCCAACCGCCCAACGGAATCTGTTAATTGACGGAATTAACAGAATCTGTTAATTAACCGAATTAACAGACTTAACCGCCCAACTGTCGCAACCGCCATAACCGCGTAATTGCTTCGGTTTGCTATCTCTATAAATAGAGGTATTCGGTTTCACTTACAATGTTACAAAACTTATACATTTTCTCTACGTTCAAGATCTGTTCTCTTGTGCTTGAAATAGATTGACCTTCTCGGATTATCCCAACAGAGATTTTATGTAACCCGGACATTTTATAGGGTCAAAATACTTTGTTCGGAAAGTGAATCAACACGATCCGTGCAAGTAGTCCAAGATTATCACACCCTTAAATCTAACAGACTACTCACTTACCTTTCACCATTTAAGACCACTGTTGTATTATATTAAGAATAGTAAATGAAAACACAACAAAATTATCTTTTTTGTTTTTAGAATGCATGGATAGATAAACCAGAATATGAAAACATAATAAAAAAATGTTATGGTCAATAAATTGTAAAGGCTCTTACATGTTTAATTTATACATGAGACAACGCAGACTGAAATACCTTTCAAAAATTTAGAATAAAATAATAATAATAATAATAATCAACTTCAAACTACTCTTATAAATCTCTCTAATATACAAAAGGAACTTATCAATGATCCTACAAATTGATACTTAAACTCATAATTTAGAAATATGAATAATAAAATATAATGATCTGTTAACATTTCAACACAAATATTGGATTCAAAGAGCCAAAGTACAAAACACCTTTAATATGGACAAAAATACCAAATATTTCCAATTGGTGGCTAAATAGCGAGCCTTTAAACAAAAAATTATAAATTATTTTCTTTAGATGGTATTCCTGCTGCTGATCAAACTCATATCAAGAATCTTATAACTAAAGATCTCCAAACTCGATTTAACCGTCAGCACATACATCCAATTTCAATTAATGATTTCCAAATAATTCCGAAATCAATATCTAAGGAGGATAACATTCGCCTAATAAAACGTCCTAGTGATGTCGAAATAAAAACATTGTAAAAGATCTTCCGAGAATAAGACTTGTTGCCTTGACGGTATCAATCTTATTGGAATATTGTTGATAATCTATCATTAAATCAATGCAAGCATTCTTCCATAGTGGTTCGTTGCTAGCTGAATTGACCCATTCTTTTATTACTTTAATCCCTAAAAATGCAAACCCTCAAACAATTAACCATTATAGACCAATCACTCTGTAATACTTCTTACAAATTATTACAAAACTTCTAGCATATAGATTACAAAAGTTTTATCCAAATTAATTAATCCGCTTCAAGATGCTTTTATTCAAGAAGATTAATTCAAGATAACATACTAATTGTCCATGAGATTTTTCATTCTTTTCACAATAAAAAAGGGATCTCGTGGCTGGATGGCTATTAAGATTGACATGGAAAAAGCTTATGATAAACTTTAATGGAATTTCATTGAAACAATATTAATTTCTTTTGATTTTTCGAGCCAATGGATCTCATTAACAATGAAATGTATAACTTCTTCTTCATTTTTTGTCCTTATTAATAACGAACATGGTTCTTCTTTCACTCCAAAATGTGGATTAAGACAAGGCGACCCAATAGCCCCTTTTATTTTTATAATAGCAAAGGAATATTTAGCTAGATATTTAACAATTGAATCTAAAAAAAGAACACATAGAGTAGGTATTAAAATTTATAATCGAGGGATGTGTATTCCTTTCTTAGGTTTTGTTGATGATACTATACTTTTTGCAAATGAAAACCTTAAAATGCTACATATATTAAGGAAATGCTAGATAACCTTTCTAAAATATCATGTCTAAAAATTAACTATGATAAAATGTATATTCAATTTTCTAAAAATATTACAACTTCTAATAGAAATTTAATCGCTTTTGCATTACAAATTCGTATAACTACTACAATGAAACCATATCTAGGTATCCCGATAATAGGAGGTAAGATTAAAAATGATTGTTTTGATTACGCAATTGATAAATAAAAAATGCAACTTTCAAATTGGAAAGCTGATAATTTATCACAAGCAGGTAGAACTGTTCTAATTCAATCAAACTTACTTTCTCAAACTAATTATCTAATGCAAATGTTTTATCTTCTAATAGGTATACACAACAAAATAGACGACATTAACAAGAATTTTTCTGGAACAAGAATTCTGAATCTTCTAGAGCTTTAATCTCTTGGGATAATATTTGTAAACCTTAAAGTTTGTGGTGGTATGGGTCTCCATAGAGCTTCTGACATAAACATATCACTTCAAATGAAACTTCTTTGAAAAATTCTTAATGATGAAAATAATATTTGAGTTAAAATTATAACAGAAAAATATCTTAAGAATAAAAATATTTTAAAATATAACAAATAAAACAAACATTTTTAGCAATTTGGGAGACTATTACATTTACGAGATATATTGGAAAAAAGGAATTTTCTGGATAATTGACAATTGTGAGATTATTAATTTTTGGAATGATAATTGGATCTCCAATATTTCTATTTCAAATTACTATAACCCTTTAATTCATGATATTAATTTGAAAGTCTCATAATTTATTACAAACGATAAGAAATGTGACCCTATTAGAATTACAATTTATCTTCCTATTAATATTGTCAAACAGATTATTAAAATCCATATCTCATATCATAATGTTGAGGATAAATTAATTTGGAAACTATTTGGATTTGAAGAGTTTAGCTTAAAAACTGCAATTAACTTAACTCAAAATAATAATAACAATTATAATAGTTCAATCTTTAATATTATTTGGAACCTAAATATCCCCCGGAAATTAAAAACTTTTTCTGGAATACCCTTTCTGATTGTTTACCTACTACTGAAAGAGTAAATAGATATTTCAACATAGTGCCTAATTTTTGTACTCCGTGTAATTGACCGATTGAAACTACCTCTCATTTCTTTTTCGAATACCGAGTAACTATTCAAATGATGAATTGTCTAAAACAAAAACATGGGTTTGACTTCCTTATTCAAAACACACAAAATTTTATAGATGACTTTGATTATTTTATTAAAAACAATAATAATTATGAAATTATGTGTTTTTTATGGTATGAACTTTGGAGAAATAGAAATAGTCTTTTTTTAATAAGAAACTCTTACAATCTATTCCTTCAGAGTTAGCATTTATTCAATATCACTCTAGGATGTCTTCTATTAATTTTAATTTTTTAAATAAAAATAATAATCATAACAAGACAGTCAAGCGTAGAAAAAACTTATCAAATTGGAAATCATCTCAGGAAGGATGGACTAAGATCAATTTTGATGGCTCATTTTGTTCAAATGGTAATTTGTATATAGGTATATCTTTGATACAATAAAGGAAATGTTACAATATTAATCATAGTAAAGTTAACTCGTCTTCTCCTTTACAAACATAAGCTATAGCAGCTCTGCAGGCTATTTGAAAAGCCGTAGCGCTTAATTTAGTGAAAATTATAAAAGAAGGTGATAACTTAATTTTAATAAATGCAATAAGAAAGATCCGACAGGTCTCATGGAGTATAAAGACCATTGCCCAAGACATAGAAGAAGAACTCAAGCACTTCAAAGACATTAAGATTTTTCACTGTTTCAGAGAAAACAATAGTGCAACCGACTTTCTGGCATCAAAAAATTCAAAAGGAGTAGATTTAGATTATGTATTAGATATTATTAATATTTGTAAGGTACCTGATGATTATATCAGGGCTCTGCGAGAAAATTTGGGGTTTGGCAAACTCTTCTCCTTAGTCCCATTTTTAAATCTGTAAGCATTAACACTTATGATATTGCGGGATTGCCTCCTGGTTAAGGAGGATTCCCTTTGTTAATCATCAATAAAAAAAAGGGCAAATTAAATAATACAAAACCAAATGACAAGCACACGGAGACATCCAATTTGTACAAGACCTCTTCTAAACTTTTAGGCGTCGTTTGTTATAATTTTCTGGAAACGTTAATAGAAAGTAAACGAATCTAGACAATTTTTATGTGATTGTTGACTCGTCGAGTTGATTTATCGACTTGCAGTTCACTACAAGATGGTCTTATGACACCCTTCGACAAGGGTATTTGTTTCCATTGTACGAGGGTGGGGTTTCAAATATCCTTGACGAAGGGAGTCACACTACCATCTTGTGGTGCAGCACGAGCTGCAAAACCAAATCGACGAATGAACAATAACGTAAAGTTATCTAGATTCGTTTCCTTTTCGTTTATGTTTCCGGAAATTATAACAAACAGGGCCTAAATCTTAATCGCTTATTGGGTATTATTGATCTGACAATTATAAATAATTCTTAATTATAATTTAAGCGTCTCTCATGAATACTTTTCATAACAATGATAATTTTGTACAAAATATAAGATCATCTTTTTCCGCTCGTAGTATTTATGTTGTTTTTTTTGGCTAAATACTATTTCTAATTGTTAGGATGTAGGCTTGCAGCTAACTAAATTCTTAAAAATTTGATTTCCAAAATAACATTATGTTCTTGATAATTTCGCTTTTCAAAACTGTTAAGATGTATGCTTTGTGATTAAAGGGTAAGAGATGTCACTTCTTAAAATTAAATTCCGAATCTTTACATACGAGAGTAAGATTTTAACTGTAGATTACAAGATAGTTGACATCCGTTATTAATTTATTATTTAAGTGATTATAATATGAGATAACATACTCAAAAATATAAATGATTCATAAAAGTAAAAGTTTAATAAAATAAAATTATTTGAAGGACGATTTGGGAATATCTTTTTGTCTCTATCCAGTAATTTAATTTCTTAAATATTCTCTGGTCTTTTAAAAAGTGATGTGATTGATTTTTGGTGGAAAAATCGCATCATTTTGCCCGACTTGGCTGCTTGGCTGGTTCAATCGCTCTTCACATCATTTAATACAAAATTTAACTGTGGTTGGAGATTCAGTTTTGATCTATCTATCTTAATTCAGAGATAGTCCGCGTCAATAACGTGTATTGTTTTTCAAGCATTGTGCCAGATGCCAATGTTATAGCAACTTTATTTTATAAAATCCTACAAACCATAGTTATTATCTTTGTCTCTTAAAAATTGTATTTTAAATCTTTGTACGAGAATTACAAATCTTATTTTTTGGAAGGACGATTCGGTCAACAAACACCCTAACAATACTAAAATAAGGAAGAGAGATAAGGTGGCGTGGTCTCGGCCACCGATTAATTTGGTAAAATTCAATTTTGATGGGTCGGTTAAAAATAATGGTCAGTGTGCAATCTCGTATGTAGCAAGGAATTATGAAGGATCTGTTCTGTCTATTGATAAATCGCATTTCAGCAATAGGTCGGTCCTCCAAACAGAAGCCTTGGCCACGCTGGCGGCCGTCCGGGCGGCCTTAGGTTTGGGGTTTAGGGAGATCGTTCTCGAAGGGTGACAACCAAGTGGTTATCAATTGTATCAATAATTCTTGGAAGACCCCTTGGGAAATCTGTATGATCATTTCGGGAATTCGGGAGCTATTAGGTGATTTCAATATGATTATTGTCCAACATTGTCTTAGAGAAGCTAACAAGGTAGCGGATTTTATTGCATCTAAGCAAGTCAATGTCCCTGCTATCATTGGAGCTGTCCAGATGGCTAGCAGCAATTCAACTGAGGATTTGGAAACCATAAGGAGAGATTTTCTGCCTCTTCAACATTCTTCCCCTTCAGTTAGGGAATTCTACACAATCATCATTGCAGATGATTTAGGCCTAATGGTAGATTAGGCCTTTGGTTTGCTTGTAAAAAAAATCTTATTTTTATTTAAAAAGTTAAAATTAATAATTCACCTCATTTCTAAACAACCAACAATCATAATTTATATAGAAAGTGTAAAAAAATACAATTTTTAATAAAAAATCATAATTCACTAACTAGACATCTAAAATGATAATTTTTTAGAAAAAGATAAGAGGTTACAAGAAATATGTTGGTAGGAGTTGATTATGACGGAGCATGGTACCTTCAATACCTCTCTCTGTGATGAATAATTCAGCACGGATAGCAGCACCTTGCTGCTACATTTTTTTTGATAAGAACCTTGCTGCTACATTACATCGTGTTAAACCCTTTAGATTTACCTCGCTAATCGGCTCATACGAGGTTTAAAAGTAGACAAATTAGAAGATGGCACTAGCCTAGATTTAAACAAGCATGCAACAGCTCCCGTCCTGTACATGTCCAACCTGTTCACAAGCTCATACCTGCAAACACCACTATAAATAGGCCTAACCATTCAAAAGGGGGCAAAAAATTTCACAAAGAAAAAGAATATGTGAGTTTGTTTGAGAGGATGCTTAGATCTGTAGCGCAATTCGGTGGCCTCGTTAACATCCATCACACTAAATAAATCTTTCTTGTTTTAACATGCTATTTACCTGATCTTTATCACGAACGCACTCAGATCACATTGCAATTTCATAATCTTCTGTAATGTAATATAATTCAACGTTAAATTTAAAACATTTTGATACGATTTGCTGTCGTATCCGAGTGTATACAGGAGAATTCATGTCGTATCTACATGGTTATATGAGTACTTTTAACATGTCGTTTTACACCGTCTATAAGCTATTCATTTTTCTAAAAGATATATTCACATTTTATTCCTACATTTTATATATTAATATTTAGATTGATTAAAATTTTCACGTGAATAACTCAAAGTGTGTCTCAAGTGATCAAAAAGCTAAACATGAATATATAAACTATAATATTAATTGATCCAAACATGAGTCTAACATACTTTTGCATTTCTTAACCATTTATATACTATATAAATAATGGAAAAGCATCAGGTAATAATACATTCATAAGGTAATAAAAAAGAATGAATCTCAGCCGTTGATTTATTGCCAGCTGTCCACGATCTAACGGTCGGTACTGCGCGCGTGGGGGAAGCATTTTTTTCCCTTTTCCGTTCCGCTTTTTTCTTCCTCCAAATTTTGTTGGTGAACGTCTTTCAGTACATTGGTGAACATTTAGTATTAAATTGATGAACATATAACTCAACACTGATGAACATTAACCCTAAAATATTTGATGAACATTCATCTTAATAATAGTGAACATATAGATCACAACTGATGAACATATTTTGAACACATAGAGCGTGGACTGTAGCCGGGATTGCCAGCGTGGACATGTGCGCGTCCCCGACCGTTAGATCAAGCACAAATCAACGGCTCAGATTCATTCCTTTTTATTATTTAGTGATTTATTATCACCAGATTCGGACCCATAATATAAATAATCTATGATTTCCACAACTTTCCACGTGACAATATTTACTAATCTATGATTTCCAAAATCATTTTTCTCCAAAAAAACATCCTAAAAAATAATAATCCCAAAGTCATGGAAATAAATATTTTCTGATTTTTTTAAGAAATACATTTAACGGAAAAATTAGTAAACAAACCTTATTATATATAATATTTATTTTATCATGTGACAAATTCAAATTCATTTTCATCTTTCTCGCTTAAATGAAAAAAAAATCATCTATTTATTATCGAGCGGAGCTATAATAGATTAATCGGGATTAACAATGACTTAGGTCTTGTTTGTCTACAACCATTTTCATTATAATGGAGTTTTATAGAATAAATTTATTTAATTAACATATATTATAATATCATTTTCTATAACTTTTTTTTTTGTTACATACTCTAAAGTTTAAAAATTACTATTTCAAAAAACTTTATTATAATTAATACTCCCTCTATCTCATATTTTGCTTCCTGTTTCTTTTTTCACATTTGTCGATACATGTTTTCTATCGTATATATCTCTAAATATATTTATCTAAAAAACTTAAAATTTTAATATTCTTAAAACATTTATTGAGATGAGTCAAACAAGATCACTCATAATTATATTTTTACTTATATATTGAAAGTTATTAACAAGATTTTCTTAATCGATAAATAGTGTCAAGAAAGATAAGAATTTTTTTTAGTGATGTAGAGAGTAATATAATATAGGAGAATATATCTTAATACTAGACACGTATAATCATTCGTACAATTAATTATTATTGAAATAAAACACGGAACACACACATGCTAGTTGTGCAATCAAATAACCAACACGAATTCAATTAGCTTGGTTGGCCTAACTTAATTAGATATTTAGAAGGCATTCATATTTTGAGTCATTTAAAACCTCAATATAGTACAGTCGTGCATTAAGTAACACTTTCAATATGTACGTAGTATAATGATAATACATGGATCATACAACTCAACTTATAATGAAATTTTAGTTTGAGTGGGTGGTTCTGGTGAAGTATAATGCATTGTGAGTATGTAATTAAATTGTTGGATTGGGATGATCAACGTTCCAAGAAAGTAGATGGAGAAAAATAAATAAAAATAAAGTTGAAGCAACCAACGTCCTCTGGATTAAAAAATTTCGGTAGCAATTTCGTAATAACCAATCAAAAGAAGCCGAGAAGACAGATTTGACCTTGATTGTATAAAAGGCGATAACTGTTGAAACTTGCATGGCAAGCAGTGCGAAGAAGGTGAAAAATCGAGAGTGAATATCAGCAATTGCATTTCCAACTTCAAAATTAAAATTCCTCGCTCAAATCCAACACAGAGATCTACAATTTCTTCAATCAAATCCAACAAAGAAACGATGTCTTCAGACGAAATAAGGAACACAACAACAAAGAGTGACTCCAACGACATTGACGGTAAGAAAGTCGATGATTCAAACCCTAAATCACCATATTCGAGATTTTTCTTGAATCACTAGATTTTTTTGCCATCGATGAGGATGAAACCATTTTGAACCTATTATCTAGGGGTTAACCACTATTTCTACCATTGATAAGGATGGAAACTATAAAATCTGTTTTTTTTCTTTTGGGAAAGTGCAATATTTTGATAAATGCAGATGCTTCAAATCTATGTAGAATGCTCCTTACCTATGAGTTGCATGAACATTAATTAAATCACTCTTGAACTGACTTGATTGAGACAATCTATATTAGTAGTACTCATAGGAGTTGAAGTTGTTGTAGATCTTTGAATAATGAACCTTATACATTAGTTTGTGAACCATAATTAAATATCTAGCAAACTAACTAGGAATTGATGTTGCAGCTGACATGGATTTATCCATGTTTATGAACCAAAGAGGTCCTAGGTTAAGTAGATGACAAGGAAGAGGGGGATAAGAGTTGGGAGAGTTAGAGGAGGGAGGGAGGGGAGGGGGGATAGGAGGTAGATGAGTGAAAATAATAGGAACAAGACAAACACAACATGATTCAGATGAGATAATGGATGAGAGTGAGACAAGTTCTAGTACTGATACAAGTTCAAGTGAGAGTGAGAAACCAGAATCTGAATGAGAGGAGGGTGCGAATGTAATCGATGATGTAATACTTGTTAGTACTGGAATAAGTTCTAGTGGTGTTGGTGCTAGTACTGGCAATGAAAGAGTTGTCAACTTGAGTAGGGGACAAGATGACTCAGATGATAGAAGAATGCAGAGGCTTTCCCTGTTGGAATATATAGCTCTTGAAGAGAACATACACCCACCACAAGCCACACCGCATCCCACACCACAACCTACATAAAAACCTGCAGAAACCCCTAATTCCCAAAGAGTTATAAATGTAGCACAAGGAAGCGAGTTAGCAGAGAAAATACCATGAGAAATAAGGGAGGAAATGTTGAAATCAGAACAACACAAGGCCACCCTTTGGAAGAGAGAGACAGTCAACAACTAAGAATAGATAGAGACAAACCGATAAGAGACCAACAAATAGGAATAGAAAAAGAAGAAGCTAGAGAGTGAAAAAACAGTGCACAACTCAGAAAACAGAGTAAGTGAAATTGACACTGAAAGCAGAGCAGAAGACTCACTAGGCAACAACACCTAGGTTTGAGCCGCATGAAAATGAAGAAAGAGAGGAATCGACACTACCTACTTGTAAGTAAAATGTTCAAGTTATTTAATTTACATGTACACAAATTACTGTAGGAAAAATCAGAATTTAGTAGTAGATTCATTTCCTGCAAATAACAACCTCTAGGAAATTGAATATAAGGTTGAAGACATATAACTATTGGAACACGACATTAAACTGCATGGTTTATAAAGCTCAAAGTTAAATCGTGTTCATTTTTATTCAATTTAACAAACTCAGGGGGAGACAATATATGGTACATGAAATATAACTAATGGAACATGACATTCAACTACACATCATATAAGGATTTCATAAAGGTCAAAGTTAAACAATGTTCAATTTTTTCAATTTCAAGGGGACACAATATAAGGTTCATCAAATTTAAAAACTGGATCATGATATTCAACTACTTGATTCATCATATAAAGATGAAAACAATTTTGGTTTATGTTCCTGATTTAATTTCTTTTCTTCTTTTTTTAGGGGGGGGGGGGGGGAGTAATTTCTGTTTTGCATTCAAAAAGCAAAAGGATTGAGATATTTATTATCACATGATTCATGTAGTGAGCAAGGAGAAAATATCAACAAACCCAATCTACGTATCTTCAGAAGAACAAGTGAATGTTTCTTCACAAGAAGAAGGAGACGCAAATAAATCAAGGGAAGCAACAACAATCACTGTAGACAAGGGATTAGAAACTGAGATAGACAGTGAAAAACTAGACTTAAAGGTTGAAAAAAAAAAAGAGAAAGAGAAGGAAATAATATTAGAAAACAACCGTGGGAAGAAACAAAGAGTAGAAAAGGTGGAGATAGGAGGGAAGAAGCATAGAATAAAGGAAGAATACGAAGATGAAGGATTCTCTAAACTCTTGATAAGAAACCTTCCAAAAATATTTGTGGAAACAATGATTGCACTGACTGAAGGTCACAGTGGGTTAGACATATGGGATTTGGAGAACTCTTACGCCTCAATTTCATGAAGTCACAAGCGTCATGGCCTATTCGGTCTTAGATAATTACAATGAAGTTAGGTTTGCGATACAACTAGGGGATTCTGTTTTGCATTCAAAAAGCACAAGGATTGAGATATTTATTATCACATGATTCATGTAGTGAGCAAGGAGACAACATCGACAAACCCAGTCTACCACTACTAGAAAAAAGGTCATTAAACGACGCTTTTTTACGCTTTCTGACACCATAAAGCGTCGATATTACCGTAATCGACACTTCCTATAAGCGTGGAATATTTCAGCGCCTCTTTTTACCGACGCTTTTTGACGTCTGTTTACTTTGACGTTTTTAATTGTTGATATCAATGTTTCAACGCTTTTCCTAGAATGGAAACCCGCGTTTATGTTGATTTGGACATATAAAAGCGTCGATTGACGTAGCCATTTGAATAAAAAAGCGTCAAAAATTCCCACTATATGTACAGATGGATGCATAAACGCGTCGACCCACCCCCACATGTGCAGATAGACGCATAAAACCGTCGGAAATTTCCACCACATGTGCAAATTGGACGCCTAAAAGCGTCACAAATACCTACCATATGTAAGGATGGGCGAATAAAAGTGTCGAATTTTCCCATCACGTATGTCATTGAACGCCTAAAATTGTCACAACTTCCTACCATATGTACGGATGGACGCATAAAAGCGTCCAATGTTCCCATCACAGATGCCATTGGACGCCTAAATGCGTCGCAAATTCCTACAATACGTACGGATGGACACATAAAAAAGCGTCGAAAATACCCGGGATTGTGACCAATAAAATTCGTCGATTACCGTAGCCATCTGGATAATAAAAAACTTCTGTATAATATAATAATATATACACCAGGCAAATTTTTGCAACATTCATAAATAAATATTTATTCCAATTGAAGTTCAACTAAAAAAATTAAACAACCCATAAATTTACCAATTATATCCAAACATATGTTTTTCTAGAAGATTAGATAGCTATAACAAAATCAAATAGTTTAAACATTCAATCGTTCAACTTAGCATGCAACTGATAAAATTTGTCCTAATACTTCTAATTAGGCGGTGTAGAAGACGGGAGATCATCCAACCCATCACGAGAGCAACTACTTGTTGCAGCTGAAGTATCATGCATTTGGTGAAACATGACAAAATTTCAACGATAAGCATATTAAATAATTCAAATAAATATCTGATTAGAATTATATACTATAAATTTTGAAGATGATGTATTTTCCACAAATCCTCCTCCAGCTTTGGTATGAGTATATCAATTCTCATATATCTCAAAATTCTGAAATACGCATATAATGCTTAATTCTCCTAGTAGATAAATAAGCATTATTCAAATAAGATGAAATTCTTCTACAAGTTCCATTTAACAATATGAAACAATAATGTAGATTAAACCTAATTTCCTCCACCTTTAAGTAGCATTTGATCGAATTGCCAGAACCCTGCAAACAGAATCCAATTCAAATGACAATATCATAATGAGGAGTGAGCATTATTAAAAAAATCTAATTTCAATACTCATGTTTACCTGCCAAGCAAAAAAACCTGGTTTTTGTTACCATTAAGGATCGAAATGTGCAATTATTCTACAAGAGTGTCTAAATGGACAACTATAATGTGTATGAGATCACTACAAAGAGCTCCTCAAAACCTAATTACTTGGTAACTAGTTCTCATGCTCAAATTGAACATGCGATGCGAGCATAGCTCACATCTATTAAACGAACCAAGAGCTAGAGGAGACGAAATCGTCTCAGAGAGATGGCGTTTACCTTGACGAATCAAGTGGTTGATAACGCGTTGACTATCATAAAGGGAAATCCTTCACCAAAAAGCCAAGAATGAATGAAAATGTTTTTGTAATTTGATAGCTTTTCGTGTTGAAGTTTGGATTTCTGTTTGGATTTATGATTGCAATTATGTTGAAGATTCTCGTTGCAAACAAGTTTCTTCAGGCTGATGTTGAAATGTGATGCATTTGGATGGGATTTAAGCTGAAATTACTGCCCAATGTTCATGTTATTTATTCTAAGGGTTCGTAGATTGTAACATTGAAATTCATTGTTTAAGAAGGTACATTTCTACGTAGTACGATTATGAAATTTAACTACTGTCTCATCAGGTTCATGAAATAGGGAAACATGGTTCATGATTTAAGAGTTTCAGAGTATGATGCTAAAATCAATGAAAGCTAAATTCCAAGACTATTGAGTTTGATCCATAAATGTATTTTTGAAATTCCCTATGTGCACAAATATAAAGATTTTAAAATAGCCGACGCATGTGGAAAGCCAAAACATTTGGAATACCAATGCATGAGGGAAAACTCCAACCACACAAAAAAAACTCTTGCACTATATTAGAGACAAGGTGTAGAAGAAAATAGACAAGCCCTTGGTAAGATCATATTTTCTTTAAAAAATCAGAATTTCAACACTTCCACCACACCCTTTTCGACACAAGTCCAAGTTTCTTGTTTGTTTTTACCAATAGTGTGAGCTTCCAAAACATAGTTCAATTGATACTTAAATTGTACACACACGGGCGGATCATTTGCCAACAGGGGACAGGAGGATGGCTTCCATTCATCGATTTGAATTGGCATCCTTTGCTACATGCATAGATGTTGATATGGGTGATGCTAGTGACGATCGGGCCCCTTGGACCCAGGATCGTTAACAACACATCTTTCCAGCATAGAGGGGTGACCACCAAATAGAGGCCACGTGTTTTACTTTGTAGAATCTGATGGAGCGCCTCGCCGATGGAAGCGCGCGAAAAAATAGAAGACACTAAGGCAATCATGGAGATGGGAAGGACAAAACCCTTTCCCGTGCATCTTGCGGGGAGTGCACTAGCAGGATTTCCGCAATGAAGCATGCATTACCAAGGCATTTGATTTATCTTTTGCGTGTCATTTAATTTGATGTATGCTTGTTTTTTTTTTCTTCTGGATATTGCACTTCATACACTGGTTCGACGGGAACAAATAATTGCTTAATCGATTTCAAAAAAAATACATTCACTAATTATTGTAGATACATGCAGAATAGTTATCCAAAGCAGTTGCATGAGTTAAAAATATAGAGCATAATGAAGAGTGAAAACTACAGTCTTAAGTAGTCATAAGGTTCATAGAAATAGGAGTAAGGTTCACAAAGTTTTCAAAAGGGTTCATGCAATTCACCTAAGGTTCACAAGTGAATAAATAACCACTTGCTTGGCTTAACAAATAATCGCTTGGTTGACTTAAAAAATTAAAGTACATTAACTGATTGTTTAAGATACACATAGATTTAACCAAAAAGCATCTACATGGATTTAAACATAAAGGATAACAAAAAATTAAAACGACAACCTTAAAGCAAAGCATGTACATGGTTCACAAATAACTCAAAGGTTCACAAAAGTGTGAATAAGGTTAATAAATTATGACATAGGTTCAAGACAAGAAATAACTGTAATTGAAACAGTAAGAAATAAGACAAATGCCTAAAGAGATCAAACTTCAGTACATGCACGACTATTATGAGTTACAAATTGATTTCATCTACGGCAACACATTTTCTTTGGTTGACTAGACACCATAGACACCTCTTTTCCGGTTACGGATCCAGGATGCAATACCCTTGTTTTTAGCCTGATCTAAGGGATGGACATTAATACCAGAGAGGACCTCAACACCATATTATTTTCAAGATCTTTCAGATTTGATGTAAAAGTCGAAGAGCCATCAACATATTCAGATAACAATGACTTCTTTTATTGCATGTACACTGAAAACAATTTCAGTTGTTCACGATTCTTCTCCAACAAACCAACACCCTTATTAAAGTCTGAAATGAGCTGGTTCATCAGAGCTTCACATTCTTTGATCTCCAGCATTGTTTTACCATGGTTTTATCAATTGTGAACACATGGGAAATGATTCCAGATTTAGTCCATTGAGAAAGAACATACTTTGAGGGGATTTTCTTCAAACCCATGTTTCTAAACACAAAGAACATATGGATACAAATGAGTCTGATTCTTTGGAACATTCGACGGTTGCACCTAAACTCATCATCAACAATGGAGTGACAAACAATTGAAGTGAAAGTGTTCACATCTTGGATGACATACATCTTCATGTCATTTCCCTTTGAGTGCTAACCATACAGCAAGTTGTTGACGCACTCAATGTGTTCCTTCATAATAGTGAAAAATGGCAGAGTGTATACCTCAGTGACATGCTCCTCAAAACCCCAAAGTGTGCTGAGGTCGAGATGCATTAAAGATGAATCAAAGTTCAGCCTACTTTGCCCATGCCTTTGACGATCCAATCCAGTATCAAAGTGCATATAAAGCTCAACTACTCGATAATACTTGTCCATAAAATTGCCATAGAAGTTGTTTGTAGACTCAGAAATAGACATCGTACTAAGCAAACCCCTGAACATTACATCCAGAAATAGGCGGCGATCCAGAAAAGACGGATCAAAAACATATCATAAATCCATGTACGCTTTACCAACGGGAACTCATTCAACAGTGCAGTCCATTGTGCCTCAAACTCACTAGGCTCAAGTTCATCACTCCATACAACTTTATTCATCTTCATCCGGAATTCCTCACCCACCTCTACATCGTATTTGGTCTTTTTCCAGAGACATTCTTCATAATATGCCACATACATAAACGAAGGAATAAGCGGGGGGAAACCAGCTCAATAACACTCTTCATTGAACCATCTTGATAATAACCTTTGAATCAAGTCACATAGCTTTCTTGAATTTCTTCAACAACCACACGTACAAGCTGACATCCTCCTTGAAAATAGGGCCACAACCAAAGGTGATACTTGATTTGTGGTGATTAAACCAGTAAAGAGAATGAATATAAAATTGTATCTAAGACCGAAAACAAAAGCAAAAAGACAATGTTTATTGATTTTATAGTGAAGGTTCTTAAAAAAACAATGAAGGTTCGCATAGTTTTTCTTTAGGTTGCCAAAAACAGTACACGGTTTAAAAATGAGTTCACATCAAAGTCTAATAATTTAACAATCATGGTTCATAGATCTACACATCAAGGTTCATATATTCCTATAGGTAGTTCATTCAAAAAAGCAACACATTGAATAAGCTTGTCTGAGATCAAAAGGAGGTTGACAAACTTCATAAATATGGTTCAGTAATTTGAGAAAAAAGGTGCATGAATTTATCCAAGGTACATGAAATTAAATGAACACATATTTCACATAAGAGAATGACAAACTTGTTAGTACTGTAAGTAGCATCAAACAATACAACATCAACAAAGATATAGTAATTCTTACGATATATGGGGTCAGCCCAAAACAAACATGTCAAACGGTCATCGGAGTCCATGTCTTATTCAAAGAAGAATGTTGGACAAACCTCCTTTTTGGAAACTTGTTAATTGTCATCTAAGCACCAGAACTCGCGATGTATGCCGACATATCAACCAATAGTTCTTGAAATCAACGGCTGAAGCACCCACTTGATCGTAGATACCAAGAATCTCTTCAAACATATGATGTCACCTAACTGGGCCAACACTGGCTTTTTGACAATCCATAGCAAGTTTCTTGTGCCTAGTAATTCAACTTTTTACTATATCTTATAAATTGTATGTCTTTGGGTGATACATGAGTATCAGAGTATGACACTCTTCGAGATTAATATAGTTATGTAAGCCAGTACTGGTATCAAGATGAATTGTAAGATATGCTGGACAACCAAATCGGAAAGATCCACGAAATCATTGTTTAGGCTTATGAGCAACCGCTTTATAACCTTGTTTATTGCAAACAACCCTCCTGAGGTAACAATCTTGCCAGCCTTATGTGTAGATTTAAGACGCGGAACAAAAAATAGCAGATTTTGCATAGCTGTAATAGAACTCGAGTGCTTCTTGCATTGAATTAAATGACCTACTAACTATTGGCTTCAAAGAGACATCAACCATAGGAGTATGATAAAGTGTGCTGCCTTGAGACATATCAACTGATTCATGGGTTTGACTATCATCTGAATCTGAATGACCACAACCACTTGCACTATACAACTGAGAAGGGTCAACTTCATTCTCACCCCAGCATGCACTACATGTTTGACACATGAACATATAACATTAAAATCGCAAAACTCATAGATAATACTCATGAACCTCATTGCTCCATTGAAATAACAATTCAAATCAGATTTCATACGAGCAAGTTCAGTTCAAAATCAGAGTCCAACAAGCAAGTTCATGCCAACAGTTCAGTTGAAATCACATTTCATACCAACAAGTTCATAGAACCATATTTAGTTCAAAATCAGAGTTCTGGTCAGTTTAGAGTTCACTTCTGTTCAAAATGGGAGAAGAATATGACTAATTACAACAGTTTTAGAGTTTAGTTCAAATGGACATCTTCATCTAACACTGTGTAAAATCAAATGATTTATAACAATAGCTTTAGGGTTCAGATAAGATCGAATTTCAGTTGAAAACAACAGATTTGAGTACAATTATGTTCAAAAGTACCAGATTATAAGCAAGACAAAGCAAAGTCCAGTACGGTTTATATCAAATAAAAGATTGAGTACAATTCTGTTCAAAAGCAAAGCCCAATTGATGTTGCCCCAGTTGATTTGTAGGATTTCGCAAATTTCTAGTGTTTTTTAGTTGATTCTCCCAATCGATGTTGTGTTTTAGTTGTCTTGTTTATAATCTGCTACAATCTTCTATTTGATATGAACTGTATTGGGCTTTGCTTTGTCTTGCTTATAATCTGGTACTTTTGAATAGAATTGTACTCAAATCTACTGTTTTCAACTAAAACACAACATCGATTGGGAGAATCAACTAAAAACACTAGAAAATTGCGAAACCCTACAAATCAACTGGGGAAACATCAATTGGGAGAATCAAATGAACAAAATTAACTAAGAGAATCAACTCTAGTTAAGAGGAAATGGGAGGATCAAAATATGAAGTTCGCGAAACCTTAGAAATCACCAAAACAGTGGCTGCATATAGAAACCCCTAAAAATTAGAGAAAATGGAACTCGAATCTGATGCCATTAAACCATAAAAGATATGTAGTACGCGAGGTGAAAGCGAGTAAGTAGAAATCAAAACAAATGAAGATCAGGCAACAATGGAAAGAAGAAGGTGTCGACGGTCGAAGGAATAAAAATCTCTGGAATTGTTGATAAGGAGGAGGAAGCCTGCTTGTGAAAGTAGAACAGTAAAATGATGATTATATCTCAATGTTTAAAAACATATGAAGGGAGCGCACGTGAAGAGCAGTTAGATGAAGGTGGATCAACGGCTGAGACATGTACTCATATACTCACTTTAAACATTGTATTTGTTAGAGTTCCTTGTTTTGATTGTGACAAACACTCAACTAAGGAAGTGAAGTGAGTGAAGGATTGCGTGTATTATTTGAGGCAAGTTTCCCTGAACAGGAAATATACTTAGGGAAGCAAGATGTTACTAAGGGAAGCAAGAAGTAAGCCAGGGAAGTGTGAGAACATGTAGGAATCGAGAATTGGAACGAGGGACGAGTTCCAGAACTGGGAGAAATCCAGTCATGAAAAAACGTGTAAGAGATTGATGCGCGCGAAAAGTAGTTACGAGAATCTTAACAAACTCGTAACGACCATACAAAGATAAGGAGATCCATATCGAGTGTAAGGCGGCTAGATATAGATGTTAAGATTAGATTTTATGGATGTAACCAATAATGTTATATCTATTAAATTAATAAGAGAATCTACGGATTAATTATTAATTTATAAGATTATTGGAAAAAGGTCTCATGAAAGATAATATATAGTGGAACGATTAGGGATTAATCGTGGTTGAACACAATAGAGAAAACACTGCCTATGCTTAGAAGAGAGAGAATAATATTGTAAGGTTGGGTTTGGGCGCGAGTGAGAGAAGAGATTAGTGTGTGTAATCCGAGCTCTCTTTTATAACGAACCAATCAATAAAGTATTGTTTGAAAATCATTCTAGTGAAGAACTAGAAGGTAGTGGTTTTACTCAACATAGCTTTGTTGAGGTTTCCACTCTAAATAAGAGTGTGTGTCATACAAATTAGCTAGTTAAAATTCCACTGCCACGATTTCCTGAAGATTAGAACGACGATACGATCCAACAATTGGTATCCGAGCAAGGTTGTCATTACCAAAGCAATCACTGAGAAATATCGTCAAGTTTAGCAATCAATGACTCCTTATGGAAGCCCCCAATACTCAAGACTGGTGAATACGACTAGTGGGTGGAACAATTCGAGTTCCACGTGTGTTCCCTGAACGGCCAGCTATGGAAAGTCGTCGAACATGGAAATGAGAAGGTGTGGATTGATGCAGGAAAGACGGTTGAGAAGGACATAAAAGACTACGCCGATGCAGACTACAAGGTTCTGGAGCCCAATAGTCGTGCAAAGAAGATACTCCACATGGCTCTCGAACCTTCTAACTTGAGGAAGGTTATTCGATACAAATCAGTGCATGAGATATGGGAAGCACTGAAAAGAATGTATGGGGGAAACGAAGATGTGAAGAAGAATCACATGTTGGAAGTACTAAAAGACTACGACAACATGGCCCAGCAGAAAGGAGAGTCCTTGGAAGAATTCCACTCCCCATTCTAAGGATACGTCAGACAACTCGAATTCCTAAGAGAATTCCTGGTAGACTGGAAAATCACTCATCAATTCTTGCAAGCCCTTAACTCAAAGTGGGACACCATCTTCCTTGCTCTCCAAGCACAAAATGACATAAAAGCTATCACCTTGGAGGAACTGGTCGCAAGGCTTCAAAGCACCGAAGGATTACAACAAAGGAAGTCTACCCGACGGGAAGCAGAAAAATCCCAAAGTATTGCTCTTAAGATTGAGAAGGCATTCGATCTAGCCAAAGTTGAAGGTGGAGAAGAGGATGCTGACGAGGAAGTTGCCCTCATCACTAGAGAAAATCAAGAAGGTATGGAAAGGAAACCGTGATACACCCCGTACCTCCGAGGGAAACAAAGACATGAAAGAAGTAATATGCTATCACTGTCAAATGAAGGGTTACTTCGCGAGGAACTGATTCAAGAAAAAGGCAAGAGTACAAGCTGAAAGAAGTGCAATGGTAGCAACATGGGGAGAATCCGACTCAGACGAGGACACGTCCTTACCAACTAAAGACATGTGTTTGATGGCAAATGAGGATCCACAGAGGAAGAGGTAACTGAATCCATGTTTCTAACCAAATTAAAAGAAAAATCTAAAGAGCATCTCATTAATCTTGTTAGAAAACTGGGAAATGAAATTGGAGAACTTTCGAACGTTGTTGAGAAAAAGGAGGAAGTCATCTCAAATCTTCTACACGACCATAAAGTCTGGGCAAGAAAGGTGAAACGCCTTGAGAAAAACTCCTCTCTACCTCATGGACATGTACTAAGTGCCTTAGCCTAGAAAATAAAGTGACTTCCCTAAACAAAGATTCAAATGTTCAGATATCTCTCAAAAATGCTTTGTCCCGCTCCGAAAATAGGATGCAAAAAGAATTAGAAACTCTTAGGCTTGAAGACAAAAAGAAAAGGCACACATGGAAAGTTGAACTGGAAAAAGAAAACTTTAAGAAGAGGTTCTTTTCTCGTCCTGGACTAGATTACACGGAACCTTCCGTTGATCACACCAAGGAGACGTCAGACAATGTGGGAAACGTTCCTTAAATCCCTACCAAACCATGTAAAGATCCACACTGTGGACAAAAACATGGTGAGGCAAAAGGGAAGGAACAAACTCCTTCAAATCTGACTAAACCATGGTTTGATGGACAAAAGACCTACAAAATGTTTAGACATGCCGGATTGTGCTGAAAGGCATGTGCGACGGAAAATATATTGCGTAGATCCCTTGTTCATACCAGACAAGGACGTGTGCCTTGCGTCCCTCAAAACTGAATCTGAACTGTGGCACAAAAGATTCGGACATGCAAGCCTTAAACTCTTAGCCAAACTTCATTCAAAAAATCTGGTGGAAGGGCTACCAAAGATTGAAGCTCAGAGTGATCAAGTATGGAGTGCATGTGTAAGAGGTAAGCAGATAAAAACTCATTTAAGTTCAAGAAAGAGATAAGAACCTCTAAGCCACTTGATCTCATCCATATGGACCTATGTGGAACCATGAGAACCCTTAGTCATGGAGGAAATAGATATGTCTTTGTTATTATAGATGACTATTCCAGGTACACATGAACCATCTTCCTTTCTTCAAAGGAAGACGTCTTCTCATAATTTGTGGTACGGAAGAAGTGCGTAGAGCTCAAACTTGAGAGTCCTCTGAAGTTCATTCACATTGACCATGGAACAGAGTTCAACAATTCCTAGTTCCTTTCCCTGTGCAGGGAAAGCGGCATAGACCATAACTTCTCCGCACCAAGAACCCCTCAGCAAAACGGGGTTGTGGAAAGAAAGAATCGAACCCTGGAGGACATGACACGGACATTGCTCATTGCAATCAGGCTACCAAGGAATTTATGGACAGAAGCACTTCTTGCATTCTGCTACATCCTAAAAGAAGCATTCCTAAGGCCCCTCATCGAGAATACATCCTATGAGTTGCTAAAAGGAAGGAAACCCAATGTAAGTCACTTACGCGTCTTTGGCTGCATGTGTTTTCCTCACATCAACGGTAAGGAAAATCTGGGAAAGTTCGATGCAAGCGATATAGGAATTTTCTTGGGTACTCGTCCCACAGCAGCGCATACAAGATTTTCAACCAAAGAACCAGGAAGGTAGAGGAAAGTGTCCACGTAATGTTCAAGGAACACAACATGGTAGGTGATGAGCTTCAAGATCTCAGCGCTCCTCGACTTGCAGAAGAAGACAACTTTCCTCTTCTAGAAACTCGAGAGCATAACTCAAAAAGTAGTGCAGAAACTTCACCAACTTCACCGATTTCACCGACTTTAGTCCCTGGTTCCCCTCTTTCAAACGAGGAACGTGTCCCTTCTTCAGACGAAGCCACGCAATCTCAGGATTTCCCCTCCTGGGAAGTTCATATGGAAGAAGGAGAAAGTAGCAATCCAGACCAACAAGACACTGTCAGATCCTCTCAGGCCTTCAACACAGCACATGTAGATGGCCCTCGAATTCGAATACCTCCCTTCTAGATAAACGATTATGTGAGCCATTTTGCTTCCGTGCAGGAAAAATGCTCCGATTCCACCCAAGTGGTAAGCGAAGACACTGGAGTCCCTGGACAGAATATACATGAAGCGTTCAAAGATCCATAATGGGTAAAAGCCATGGAAGAAAGCTTCATCAATTCGAGAGGAACAAGGTATGGCGGCTCGTTCCAAGACCAACAAATCGAACCATCATTAGAACAAAGTGGGTATTTAGGAACAAGCTACATGGCAAGGGAGAGGTAACGAGGAATAAGGCAAGACTAGTTGTCAAGGGGTACAATCAGCAGGAGGGAATCGACTACGACGAGACCTTCGCTCCCGTCATAATATTAGAGGCAATCCGACTCCTAATTGCCTACTCAGCACATCACGGATTCAAGGTACAAAAGATGGATGTCAAAACGGTCTTCCTTAATGGTGTTCTAAAAGAGGAAGTGTACGTGGAGCAAACTCCAAGACTTGAAGATCCAATGAACCCACAACACGTATACGTCCTTGACAAAGCATTGTATGGACTCAAGCAAGCACCAAGGGCTTGGTACGAAAGATTGACTCTATTCCTCCTATCACACGGATATGTACGAGGAGAAATCTACAAAATCCTATTCATACTAAGAGAAGGAAATCACACTCTAGTTGTGCAAGTCTATGTGGACGACATCATCTTTGGATCCACAAACAATTCCCTGGTCAAACAATTCACAAAACTAATGGAAAGCGAGTTTGAGATGATCATGGTTGGAGAACTGCAGTTCTTCCTCGGATTACAAGTAATAAAAACAGAGGAATGCACTAAAGTTCACCAATAAAAGTACATTCAAGAGTGTATCAAGAACTTTGGTATGAACGAAGTAAAACCATTCTCAACACCCATGTCCCCAAATGACTAGGAAAGGATGACCACGAGAGAAACGTTGATCACACATTATACATGGGAATGATTGGTTCCCTACTCTATCTAACGACAAGTACGCCAGATGTTATGTATAGAATTTGTTTATGTGCTAGGTTCCAAGCAAATCCAAAGGACACACATCTCAAGGCGGTCAAGAGGATACTACACTATCTCAGGGGCACAAATAATTTATGCCTCTCGTATCCCAGGGGAGGAGAACTAAAGCTCATCGGATACACAGACGCAGACTTTGCATGTAATCGAGTGGATATGAAGTCTACCTCACGCATGGCTCAATTCCTTGATCCATGTCTGGTATCATGGGGCTCAAAGAAGAAAACGATCGTAGCAATATCAAAAGCCAAATAAGAGTACATTGCCACAGCTAGGCTGCACAAATAGACCGAAGGACCGCAAAACCGGACCGGACCGGACTGAAATGACCGGACCGGACCGAAGGAATTTCGGTCCGGTCCCCGGTCCTAGTAATTCTGAAACTCCGGTTCCCGGTCCGGTCCGGTCCGGTCCAAACCCGGATGGATCGAATGGACCAAAATAGTTTAAAATAAAACTTTTCTCTAGAATTTTAAAGCAGTACAAGCCAATAGCCTTTGTCAAATCAAATGTCATGCTCCACCTAAAAGGTAAAAAAAAGAAGTAAAAAATATTAATTTCTAAGAAGTAAAAAACATTAATTAAAAAGTTGTTCTACACTTCTACTGTACTATCAGCCTGATATTTGTTACCATTTGCCTTCACTTAACCCGTTTTTGTGGAAATAGGGTTAATTAAGTTCTATAATTCAACATCACTAAGCACAATGACATATACATAAAACATCAAAATTTGGTGTGCAATAGTATGAAAGTTATTTACAAGCAACAAAAGGAGGCGAGTTAATATTTTTAGAAATTCCCGGTCCAACCAGTCTTTGGACCGGACCGGACCGGACCGTGACCGGACCGATTCATTACGGTCCGGTCCGGTCCCCGGTCCATAGTAATGAAAAATCGCGGTTCACCGGACCGAAAATTTCGGTCCGGTCCGGTCTATTTGTGTAGCCCTAGCCACAGCAGCTTGTTGCTCTCAACTCTTATGGCTCAAGCAACAGCTAAGTGACTTTGGTATCTCAATTAAATTTGTCCCCATACTTTGTGATAACACTAGTGCAATAAATATCTCTAAGAATCATGTGAAGCACTCATGCACTAAGCATGTTGAGATCAAACATCACTTCCTTCGGGACTGTGTAGACAAAGATGGTGACAATGGAATTCTGCCGCATAGAGAATCAAATTGCCGACATCTTCACAAAACCATTGAATAAGGAACCATACGAGAAACTATAAATGGAACTCAATATGATTTCCCTCAACTAAATGTCTTTCTCCTATGAACTCCCCTAATGACTGGTGAAGAATAGCAAAATTACTTTTTACAAAATTAACCATCGCAAAGTTATGTTGAGTTCTCACTTCCCTGACATGCATATGTTCCTTTCCTGGTTGTTCTTTAAATACAAGTTACATACCCATGATTGAACTGTTATGTTGATAATATTGTGTGTTTATATGCAAAAAGGCTTTTACTTTCAACCCAAAAGAAT
Source organism: Phyllobates terribilis (assembly GCF_046119375.1). Classification (NCBI taxonomy): domain Eukaryota; kingdom Metazoa; phylum Chordata; class Amphibia; order Anura; family Dendrobatidae; genus Phyllobates; species Phyllobates terribilis. Next base: position 9,777 of record NW_027366809.1, on the reverse strand, counting down.
CCTCCTGATGACTTTTTATCCTAACATTACAAACCCAAATGATGGAGGAAATCTATAGCCCACCCTTAGCCTCTCATAATAGGAGAGTTCTATGAGCCCTACTTCCGTACATTAACGGAACTAGTCTAATATGATGATAAAACACGTTCATGAACACATCTATATTTTTCTGTGTAATGGTCTTCTTGTGACACCATTTTGGTACTGATACCCCTATACATTACACTACTTCACTACCGGTACAATGCAAGCGTGGAAACGAATGGTTTGAGTTTGATTTTAATTGAAAGGAAGATTGTGAATAGATGTGTGTGAACAAAGAAAAATAAATAAAAGGCACTGATGAGGCAAAAAGTCTTTGTGCCTATCTAAGATACCCAACTAAAGAATCCACTAGTAAAGTGGTAAGTAGGGGTCGAATCCCAAGAGAGCTTGAGAACAGTTTGAATCAATCTTGTAACTAACTAGTAACCAATGGTTTTTTTAATGCAATTCGAACTAAACTAATAATGTTAACTAAACTAATTGTTGGGTTGTGTAAATATATGATGGAAGCGCTCACTTATCAGAAATCAGCACATTGGATAAACACATTGATCATAGAATCCTACTAGCTTATGCTCATAAACATTCAATTGGTTGTCCTACTCTTTGTTCTAATATAGCAACTAGTCCAAATAGTCCTAGAAACCCTTATTCTCACTATAACCAAGGAAATCCCAAGATTCAATAGTAGACAGCATTAAGATCAAAGATAAGCAGGTTCATGCAATACCACTGGTAAATCGCCGATACTCGACATGAATTCAATGTCTCTATCCTATAAACAATCCCAAATAGATCATGCAAATAGAACTTGCTACCAAAGGTGAAGACTTTTCAAATAAAATTATCTAAATCTAGCAGTATGAATAAATATCAATCAACCTAGTTGCGCACCTAGATGAAATCAATATCAATCAATATTCAATCAAGCACAAGAGATAAAGAAACAATCTTTCAATTGAAATAGAACATAAGCGTTAAGAAACTCACAATGATAATTAATCCAAGGCTTCAATCCTCAAAGCGAACAATGGAGGATTTAGTTCTTCATAATCTCTAAAAACAATGAATAAACTAGAATGGAGGCAAAAAGGGAGAAAGTGGGAGAGAAACTCTTCCCGATAAAACCTAAACTATATATATGTCTTGGGAAATAAGATAGAAAATAAATAACACAAATAAATTGGTTGGAACAAATAAGATTCTCGGCCAAAATAACTGAATTTGGACCATTAAGGTCCGCGTCGCGATCCTTGTGGAGAGTCGCGATCGTGACATGTCAACTGCGGCTAAGTCGCGATCGTCATGGGCTTGTCGCGATCGTGACAGCTTCAACTGAGGCTGAATCGCGCTTCTACAGAAAAGTAACGTTTGTATAATTTCCATAACACCTGGATCACAACTCCGATTGCGCTCATCTTTTTAGGTAATAAAGTAGACTTCAATATCTAACTCCTCGAATTGGAATCACCTCAATCGGACATCGGATCAGGGAGAACGAGCCATCTGAACTCAGATTAATATCTCAGCACTTCTTCTCTTCTCTTCAATGGTCGAAGCGCGTCTTCGACCCTCTTCTCTTGGTGTCTTCTCTTGGAACTTTCTACACTTCTACTACACTCCGAAGTAGTACCATAAATGCTCTTGAACCTCCGTAAATCCATATAGTATGCTCTTTATGCCGGATTCCGGAATTGCGCTTGCCAAGCTCCTAAACACCAATAAATCTCTACTAATAACCGTTAGTTACATCGTATGGAATCTCTCTATCAGGCACACAGAAGTTTAAACGAAAGGTCTATTTGTGGATGATAAAGAAATCGTCTCCTGGGAAAATGTGCACGGTGATAGATGGGACGGCCGTGTGAAGGGATACTGCTCAGATAAAAAGCTGCATGCATTCATTACTGAACAGTGGCCGACGAGTGATAGGTTCACTAAACCCGAAAACTATTTACCTTCTTAATCTCTCACCTTCATTTTATCACCACTCCCACTCTTTCAATATCTTCCTCTCCCAAACACACCGAACCTCTCAAACACAATGGCTAGCTCTTCATCTTCCCTAACCTTCAATCATGACGATCTCCGATCAAGGCTTCTAGCGTTTGGCATCGACATCAATAAAATCTTCATCCCTAAGGAATCCCTAAGCCCACTACCCACCAAATCAGTCATCAATGAACACCAAAAGCCGAAAAGCCCACCCGCCGATATCTCATTGCCAACCAACGCCGCCGTCCAAGAACAAGAACTGCACGTACAGAACCCGTAGTCGGCGTTGGTCCTTTACTAGCCGCACAAAGTCCAACCCTCCATGACCAAACCTCAAGAAACCCAGAAAACCCTAACCCTAACCCCAAACTAGAGATCCAAGAAAAACAGTGCCTCCAAGAACCTACAGAAACTCTCCACGAACCTAAACAACCATCCCCAACACCACCCAAGGAAGACACACCACCGCCGGTCATCACAAAATCGGCTGCAGATGTCATACGTGACCTGGAAAAAGAGCTCGACGACAAATCACCAAAGAAACCTGCCGCCAGGCGCGTCCAGAAATGCATCCCTGCCACTTTAGTGAAACGAAAGACAAGAGCGTCATCCAAAATAACTGCAACATCTGTTGATTCTGACGACGAAGAAGAATCTGCTCCCAAGAAACCAAAAGTTGAAATTCCGTCGCGACGTCTAACCAGAGGTACGGTGGTGAAAGGAGGAAATATGAGAGAAGAGGTAGAGGGCCAAGTTGCCCTAGAGGTCAGCACATGACCAATCATCAAGGAAATGACCCACATAGTAGGGTTCTTGACAGACAATGGCCTCTTGGTGGTTCATGAGTTGCTGGAACGTCAAGGTTGGACAGACCTCTTCGCCGCAAATTCACCAGAAAATGGTGTCATTTGTAGTTTTACTTCTCCTTTTGTTTAGAAATTAATGTGTCCGGTATGATCGCGTACTACAAAATAGAGGACAGTCCCCTCATGTTTACCAGTTGAGAGTTGGCAACCATTTTGAAATTCCCACACGAAGGGTATGAGATGTACGCTAAGGGTGGTTGACCGAAGGACACGAAGGTCATCGTAGTACGAACAGTTTCAGGGGACTCGAGAGCTATGCTTACCAAGGACGTGACGGTTTCCCTAATGTCCACCACCAACAGAATCACTCACTACTTACTGCTGTGCAATGTCGTTCCCAGAGAACAAAAGAAGAGTCAGCTGCTTATTCAGGATGTGTTGTTAATGGAGAAACTACTTGCTAACGAGATGATCAACCTTCCAAAAGTTATGATAAAGCATATGGCACACGTCAAAGGTACGAAATCGCATGGTCTTCCCTTCCCGTCTGTATAGGAAGATTCTTGAATATCATGGCGCATACAAAGAGATGCAGGGTGATCAGACTTATAGTAAGAAGTTGGGTGAGTCTACATTAAAGAAGATGTTGTTCCAAATGGGTGAGCATGGGTGGGGACATGTTCCTAACACTAAGGGTAAGGTAAAAGCAAAGGTTGAGGAACATGATGACATTCAGGTAGTTCTCGATGAACTTTCAAGGCCGGTCGACGTCCAGACTCGTCTACAATAGCTGTGTGAGCTCAATGCGTTGCTGGTCGAACAAGTCCGTATGCTCAACTGTAAGGTCTCAACACTCCACGAGGACTATATGTTCTTTAAGGCACGAAAGGAACCCACCAAGGCTCAGTCTTCTACCGATGACAACTCAGACTCAAATTGATCCTTCCCAAGCTCATGTACCGACCCACATACACCATTCCAGCCGCATTCTCTAACCGTCTTTTGGTTTCTTTTGCTTATCCTGTTACTATGACTACGTGATTACTAACAAAACTGTCTGCTTATGTGTTTGTGAACTATGTGTTGAAAAGTGCAAGTAAGGTTGGCATTTATGGATATTTTTGTTTGGATTAGCTGCTTAGTTGCGTAATTTCTTAATGTTGCTTTTTGATGATGCTAAAAGGGGGAAGGATTAGATAGGTTGACATTTTTAGGGGGAATGACTTGCTAGAAAATCTCGGAGTATTTATCGTAGGGGAAACTACGTAGGTGCTAGGCTGAACCTTGTCCAAGTTTAGTCGATTTATGCTTAGTTTTAATTTAAAAGGTAAGAGGGTTTGTCACCATCAAAAGGGGGAATTTGTTAGAGTTCCTTATTTTAATTGTGAGAAACACTCAACTAAGAAAGTGAAATGAGTGAAGGATTAAAGGTATTATTTGAGGGAAGTTTCCCTGAACAAGAAATATACTGAGGGAAGCAAAGATGTTATTAAGGGAAGCGAAAAGTAAGGCAGGGAAGTGTGAGAACATGTAGGAATCGAGAATTGGAACGAGGGACGAGTTCCAAAATTGAGAGGAATCCAATCATGGCAAAACGTGTAAGAGATTAATGCGCGCAAAAGTAGTTACGAGAATTTTAACAAACTCAGAACGGCCATACAAAGATAAGGAGATCCAGATCGAGTGTAAGGCGGCTAGATATAGTTGTTAAGATTAGATTTTATGGGTGTAACCAATAATGTTATATCTATTAAATTAATAAGAGAATCTGCGAATTAATTATCAATTTATAAGATATAAGATTATTGGAGAAATATCTCGTGAAAGATAATATTTATAGTGGAACGATTAGGGATTAATCGTGGTTGAACATAATAGAGAAAAAACTACCTAGGCTTAGAAGAGAGAGAATAATACTGTAAGGTTGGGTTTGGGCGCGAGTGAGAGAACAGATTAATGTGTGTAATTCGATATCTCTTTTGTAACGAACCAATCAATAAAGTATGTTTGAAAATCCTTCTAGTGAAGACCTAGAAGGTAGTGGTTTTACTCAACATAGTTTTGTTGAGGTTTTTACTCTAAATAAGAGTGTGTGTTATACAAATTAGCTAGTTAAAATTCCGCTGCTATGATTTCAGGGAAAGAATACTTCATTCCCTTAAGAATAGAACAACGATACGATCCATTGATAATAAAATTTGATAAAATGATGTTGTAATTACACTATAATGGATTTTAAACTTTTTTTTATTACGTTTTCATTTATTGAAAAAATTACAAATAAACCCTAATCACATAGATAAATATCATAGAGACGGCTAGCTAAGACAATTATACAACTACATAATCACGAACTTTAATTATAGACAAGACGAGTCAGGATCAATTATTTACGATCTTACAACACCTAAGAGATTTCAAATGTAAACCTAGGTCGGCAAATTCTAAAACAATAAATCTTTTTACGAACGCTAATGTCGTGATTTTGATTGTGTTATTGTGTCGTTTGTTGATTGGTAATTAATTATACATTAAACCTATAAATATAATACAAACACCATATAATATATACTAGCACTATCCTCGTAATTCTATAATACCACAAAGTCAATAGTCGCAAGCTCGGCGTGTTATTTCGAGTCAGTTCGTCAGCTGGATGATCCGATCTCCATTAACTACTCCCTCCGTTCCTTAATTTTCTTCCCGTTTAATCAAAATCACGGATTTTAAAAAAAAGGTGAAGAGTAATAAATGTGGAGAAAAGAGATAGAGAAAAAAAGTAATAATTGGATATTGAATGAAGATAAAGTAGTATTGAGAGAGGAAAATTTGTATTGGATAGGTTGAAAGTGTATTGGAAATTGAAAAAGAGGTTGAAAAGTAGTTTCTATAAATGGAATGTGTGAAGATAATTTTGGGACAACGGAAATGGCAAGTGGGAAGATAATAGGGACGGAGGGAGTACTAGAAATCAATTACTCTTTGAAATATTATATATAAAATTATTATAAAAATTACTGTAAATAAATTTCAAAATATCCTTATTAAAATAATTCAATCCCTTCAAAGTGTTTTTTGTCAAAAATGGACTAATTCAGAATAATTTTAATTGCACATGAAGTTTTTCACTCTTTTCATATTCGAAAAAATAAAAAAAAATATTCGATGACAGTTAAACTAGATCTTGAAAAGGCATAACAAGGTCCAAATGACCATTAAGACAGTGCAGGCGGCGTGAGGGCCGACAACGGGGAAACTACGCCGGGCCATGCCCGCTGGCTTATGGAGTCCCAACGTGGCGTCCTTGCAAAAGCAAGATAGTGGGGCGGCCAAATGGCAGCCCCCAATTCACCAATGACTCTATTTTTCCGAGCTCTATATATAGAGACCAATATTGGCTATGTTTGGAGCATCCCAGCTCGATCTCTCATTTCTCTCTTCATTAAACAAAAAAAATACTAAACGCTTCATTTTACCGATAATATGGACCTAAACTTCAATGCTAGCATGTTCATTTCGGAGATGTTAGCTTGGTTAAAGGCAAACGAGCCCGATAGGTATGAACAAAGTATGAGAGGCTTTGGCTTTTTCGCATCAAACTCACCTTCACCAAACGTCGTTCGGAATTTGTTTCAAACTCCGCCTCAAGAGGCACACTCCCAATATTTTCCATCTCCTCTCTCTCATCCACATGGAAGGTTTTCCCAAGCCGATGTTGAGTAGTTGCGGAGACGCAGCCCGAATCCCGTCCAAAGACAAAGACTCGTAGCCAGAAAGGGAAGGAGGCAGCCACTGGCAGGGATGATGCGACAAACAACAAAGCTCCACCACAGAATGTGCAATGGTGCGACAATGAGGATTTGGTTCTCTTCCATTGCTATATGGACGATTGCTAAGATCCCATTACTGGGACTAACCAAAGGTACACCACTTTATTTAAGAAGATACATGAGAAGTGCGATAAAGCTAGGAAGAATGTGATGTATCCCGATCTCATTTGGCGTACTCCAGATTCCCTCCGGAAAGGAGTTGGTCGGATCAAGGAGGAAATGAATCATTGGCTTGCATGCTACGAAAAGGCAATGACTATAGTTGCCTAGCGCAATGGGTTCAACGAGACAGACGTGCTGGCAACTGCACAACAGTTTCACAAGGACATTAAAAAGTGGGATGTTTTGAAGCAATACCCATAGTACAAAATGTATTTAAATTGGGAGACTCGCCTGAGGAAGAAGGAACATCAAACTAATTTCATTGCGGATTTGGATGATGATGGGGGTGACCAAAGGGAATCAACATGTGGCAGTAGTGGGATGAAGCAGTGTCGGTTGGTGGACTATAGTGTCTCCAGTCCGAAACGCCCGGTGGGTCGGGACAAGGCGAAAAGGATGGGTAAAAGTTCTAGTTCTATTAATTCAGAGATGGATGTAATAACCCAGGGATGGGCGCAATTCAATGTTAATTATCACCAACATCTTGAAATAGAAAGAAAGAAGATGAAGTGAGCAATGACGAAGGAGGAAAAGAAGGAGGCCAGGAAATTGAAGAAAATCTCCTTGAGAGAGGAGGAGCTGAAGATTCAAAAGGAGGATTTGAACATGCAAAAGAGGGCACAACTGATGGAACTCTGGAGGAACTACCCCAACCTCATAGCCTAGCAAAGAGCATATGTGGAACAACTGGCTAAAGAGTTAGCCCCGGACAACTGAAGTTTGGTGCTTGTTTAAGTGTGCTTGTTTAAGTTTTCAAATGTATTTGTAATGTAATTTTGGAGAATTGTTTGCATTTTCCTTTCCGAAGTGTGAATTGTTTGTATTGTCTTTTTAATTTCTGAATTATGAATGGTTTGTTTAAGCATGTTTGTAATGAAATTGAAGTTGTTTTTGAATTTGAAAATCTTCAACTCTGCAACTCTGCCACTCTGCAACTCTGAAAATCTGCAACTCCGCAACTCTAAAAAATGATAAGGGATGAGCCATGTCTATATAATGCAAAGCTGGAACTCACTTTTTATACACCAACCTTCTTCCATTTCATAACTCTGCAACTCATTTTTCATACACCAACATTCTTTCATTTCATAACTAAACACAATCATGTTTACTACATCATCTCTTCATCAAACTCTTCATCGTCCGACAATGGCCTCAACCAAGTTCATAGTTACGTATTGTCCACCGTACCTCGTATGATGCAGGTCCTCCAACAACAACAAGCACCACAAAGAAATTAAAAGAAGAAGCGTAAAGTTATTAACAGAGATAGAGTCGACCGTGTCGTGCTATTGGAACGAGATTACTTCAGTTCTGCAGCAACATATGCAGATAAGTTCCGACGTAGATACCGAATGAGGAGGCCCTTGTTCAAATGAGTAGTTGTCGTGGTGCACCAAGATCATTATTTTGTGCGCAAGCTAGATGTTGTTGGCCGTTCGGGGTTATCCACACTTTAAAAATGCATCGTAGCCATTTGAATGCTAGCTTATGGGTGTTGTGCCCATGCGGTTGATGAGTATTGCCACATGGGGTGAAAGTACGGTCCTGGAATGTCTCTCGTGTTTCTGTGAAGCTGTGTTTGTGAAGTTTGGTGCAACCTACATGAGGAGGGCTAATGAAGATGACGTGCGACAAATTCTATCAATCAACGGCACAAGAGGCTTTCCGGGCATGCTTGGGAGTATCGACTATATGCAGTGGACATGGAAGAATTGTCCAATGGCGTGGAACGATCAATTCCAAGGAAAAGGAAAAACACCTACCCTTGTTTTAGAATCGGTAGCATCCCATGACACTTGGATATGACATTCTTTCTTTGGGATTTCGGGGAAATTCAGTGACTTATCAAAAGTGCAGCGTTCGCCGGTGTTCGAAGATCTTCTCAATGGCACGACACCTCAGGTGGAATTTACTATGAATGGCCATCAATACAACATGCCTTACTACTTAACTGATAGCATATATCCACCTTGGGCTATGTTTGTGAGTGTCGTGCCAATCCGATAACTCATATGGAGTCAAAGTTCTCTCAACTTCAAGAGTCTTGTCGGAAAGATGCAGAGTATTTATTTGGAGTTTTGCAAGCACAATTTGCAATAATATGCAATCCGACTCTTGCCCACAACAAATCAACACTCCGTAAGATCATGGATTGATGCATCACACTTCCACAATATGATAATGAAGGATGGGCGCCACACTTACAGAAACTGCGACATTGAGATGGAAAGCCTGAGAATGGAGTTCGAACAAGACACGAGGGAAAGTGTTGGGGATTTCAATGATGGGATTCATATCAGATGGGCAAGTTCTACACTAAACTCTCTCGATGATTACATGAATATTAACCATCAAATGCATAGCGTCAACACGCATGACAAACTCACTTCAGACTTGATGCAACATATTTGGAGGTTACGTTGACTATGCGAGCTTCATCAATCATGTGTCTTGTTTGTTTTAAGTTCAAAATTGTTATGTTTGTTGTAGAATTCGGTTGTTTTATCTAGTTCACGTCTTGTAACATGTTCCTTTGTAGTTGTTTAATTACGGTTTGGTTATGTTTGTTGTTCAATTCGGTTACTTTATGTAGTTCATTTCTTGGAACATGTTGCTTGTTGTTCAAGTCTCCAACACTTGGACTATCTATAACATTCGGGCTACACAAAATTTGTTTCACTTGGGCCAACATTGTATAATCCGAGAAATAGCCTAACTTGGACTTATTGCCCATAATATCATCACGTTGTTCTTGGATTCCGAAATGCATGTGATATGTTGTGTATTCTAGCTGTCACAGATTTGACTTTACCATTCAGTCTTTTGCAAGCTTTGCAGCTAAAGACCAGGGACATTGTCTCCTCTCATCATGAAAGAGAGATTTGAAATTTACATGTGAGCTACATTGTAGCGTAACCCTTCTCTCCCTCCAACTT
>NW_027366808.1:0-65725 GCF_046119375.1 Phyllobates terribilis | reverse complement strand
CCTTGCAATGTGGAGATATTACTGTTTGTGCATTTACAATATTCATTGATTTTTGCCATTGAAAAACATGTTTTTCATATACCAGAAATGTTTGAAGCTACTGACTGAATGAAAGGAGCTGGCATCTCACTCTCTTTGAATCTTCTTTATCATGCTAGGATTAGCAGGAAAAAGCAAAAAATTTCAGAATTGCACCTTGCAATGTGGAGATATTACTGTTTGTGCATTTACAATATTCATTGATTTTTGCCATTGAAAAACATGTTTTTCATATACCAGAAATGTTTGAAGCTACTGACTGAATGAAAGGAGCTGGCATCTCACTCTCTTTGAATCTTCTTTATCATGCTAGGATTAACAGGAAAAAGCAAAAAATTTCAGAATTGCACCTTGCAATGTGGAGATATTACTGTTTGTGCATTTACAATATTCATTGATTTTTGCCATTGAAAAACGTCCAGAAATGTTTGAAGCTACTGACTGAATGAAAGGAGCTGGCATCTCACTCTCTTTGAATCTTCTTTATCATGCTAGGATTAGCAGGAAAAAGCAAAAAATTTCAGAATTGCACCTTGCAATGTGGAGATATTACTGTTTGTGCATTTACAATATTCATTGATTTTTGCCATTGAAAAACATGTTTTTCATATACCAGAAATGTTTGAAGCTACTGACTGAATGAAAGGAGCTGGCATCTCACTCTCTTTGAATCTTCTTTATCATTCTAGGATTAACAGGAAAAAGCAAAAAATTTCAGAATTGCACCTTGCAATGTGGAGATATTACTGTTTGTGCATTTACAATATTCATTGATTTTTGCCATTGAAAAACATGTTTTTCATATACCAGAAATGTTTGAAGCTACTGACTGAATGAAAGGAGCTGGCATCTCACTCTCTTTGAATCTTCTTTATCATGCTAGGATTAACAGGAAAAAGCAAAAAATTTCAGAATTGCACCTTGCAATGTGGAGATATTACTGTTTGTGCATTTACAATATTCATTGATTTTTGCCATTGAAAAACATGTTTTTCATATACCAGAAATGTTTGAAGCTACTGACTGAATGAAAGGAGCTGGCATCTCACTCTCTTTGAATCTTCTTTATCATGCTAGGATTAACAGGAAAAAGCAAAAAATTTCAGAATTGCACCTTGCAATGTGGAGATATTACTGTTTGTGCATTTACAATATTCATTGATTTTTGCCATTGAAAAACATGTTTTTCATATACCAGAAATGTTTGAAGCTACTGACTGAATGAAAGGAGCTGGCATCTCACTCTCTTTGAATCTTCTTTATCATGCTAGGATTAACAGGAAAAAGCAAAAAATTTCAGAATTGCACCTTGCAATGTGGAGATATTACTGTTTGTGCATTTACAATATTCATTGATTTTTGCCATTGAAAAACGTCCAGAAATGTTTGAAGCTACTGACTGAATGAAAGGAGCTGGCATCTCACTCTCTTTGAATCTTCTTTATCATGCTAGGATTAGCAGGAAAAAGCAAAAAATTTCTGAATTGCACCTTGCAATGTGGAGATATTACTGTTTGTGCATTTACAATATTCATTGATTTTTGCCATTGAAAAACATGTTTTTCATATACCAGAAATGTTTGAAGCTACTGACTGAATGAAAGGAGCTGGCATCTCACTCTCTTTGAATCTTCTTTATCATGCTAGGATTAGCAGGAAAAAGCAAAAAATTTCAGAATTGCACCTTGCAATGTGGAGATATTACTGTTTGTGCATTTACAATATTCATTGATTTTTGCCATTGAAAAACATGTTTTTCATATACCAGAAATGTTTGAAGCTACTGACTGAATGAAAGGAGCTGGCATCTCACTCTCTTTGAATCTTCTTTATCATGCTAGGATTAACAGGAAAAAGCAAAAAATTTCAGAATTGCACCTTGCAATGTGGAGATATTACTGTTTGTGCATTTACAATATTCATTGATTTTTGCCATTGAAAAACGTCCAGAAATGTTTGAAGCTACTGACTGAATGAAAGGAGCTGGCATCTCACTCTCTTTGAATCTTCTTTATCATGCTAGGATTAGCAGGAAAAAGCAAAAAATTTCAGAATTGCACCTTGCAATGTGGAGATATTACTGTTTGTGCATTTACAATATTCATTGATTTTTGCCATTGAAAAACATGTTTTTCATATACCAGAAATGTTTGAAGCTACTGACTGAATGAAAGGAGCTGGCATCTCACTCTCTTTGAATCTTCTTTATCATGCTAGAATTAGCAGGAAAAAGCAAAAAATTTCAGAATTGCACCTTGCAATGTGGAGATATTACTGTTTGTGCATTTACAATATTCATTGATTTTTGCCATTGAAAAACGTCCAGAAATGTTTGAAGCTACTGACTGAATGAAAGGAGCTGGCATCTCACTCTCTTTGAATCTTCTTTATCATGCTAGGATTAGCAGGAAAAAGCAAAAAATTTCAGAATTGCACCTTGCAATGTGGAGATATTACTGTTTGCGCATTTACAATATTCATTGATTTTTGCCATTGAAAAACATGTTTTTCATATACCAGAAATGTTTGAAGCTACTGACTGAATGAAAGGAGCTGGCATCTCACTCTCTTTGAATCTTCTTTATCATGCTAGGATTAGCAGGAAAAAGCAAAAAATTTCAGAATTGCACCTTGCAATGTGGAGATATTACTGTTTGTGCATTTACAATATTCATTGATTTTTGCCATTGAAAAACGTCCAGAAATGTTTGAAGCTACTGACTGAATGAAAGGAGCTGGCATCTCACTCTCTTTGAATCTTCTTTATCATGCTAGGATTAGCAGGAAAAAGCAAAAAATTTCAGAATTGCACCTTGCAATGTGGAGATATTACTGTTTGTGCATTTACAATATTCATTGATTTTTGCCATTGAAAAACGTTTTTCATATACCAGAAATGTTTGAAGCTACTGACTGAATGAAAGGAGCTGGCATCTCACTCTCTTTGAATCTTCTTTATCATGCTAGGATTAACAGGAAAAATCAAAAAATTTCAGAATTGCACCTTGCAATGTGGAGATATTACTGTTTGTGCATTTACAATATTCATTGATTTTTGCCATTGAAAAACGTCCAGAAATGTTTGAAGCTACTGACTGAATGAAAGGAGCTGGCATCTCACTCTCTTTGAATCTTCTTTATCATGCTAGGATTAACAGGAAAAAGCTAAAAATTTCAGAATTGCACCTTGCAATGTGGAGATATTACTGTTTGTGCATTTACAATATTCATTGATTTTTGCCATTGAAAAACATGTTTTTCATATACCAGAAATGTTTGAAGCTACTGACTGAATGAAAGGAGCTGGCATCTCACTCTCTTTGAATCTTCTTTATCATGCTAGGATTAGCAGGAAAAAGCAAAAAATTTCAGAATTGCACCTTGCAATGTGGAGATATTACTGTTTGTGCATTTACAATATTCATTGATTTTTGCCATTGAAAAACATGTATTTCATATACCAGAAATGTTTGAAGCTACTGACTGAATGAAAGGAGCTGGCATCTCACTCTCTTTGAATCTCCTTTATCATGCTAGGATTAGCAGGAAAAAGCAAAAAATTTCAGAATTGCACCTTGCAATGTGGAGATATTACTGTTTGTGCATTTACAATATTCATTGATTTTTGCCATTGAAAAACATGTTTTTCATATACCAGAAATGTTTGAAGCTACTGACTGAATGAAAGGAGCTGGCATCTCACTCTCTTTGAATCTTCTTTATCATGCTAGGATTAGCAGGAAAAAGCAAAAAATTTCAGAATTGCACCTTGCAATGTGGAGATATTACTGTTTGTGCATTTACAATATTCATTGATTTTTGCCATTGAAAAACGTCCAGAAATGTTTGAAGCTACTGACTGAATGAAAGGAGCTGGCATCTCACTCTCTTTGAATCTTCTTTATCATGCTAGGATTAGCAGGAAAAAGCAAAAAATTTCAGAATTGCACCTTGCAATGTGGAGATATTACTGTTTGTGCATTTACAATATTCATTGATTTTTGCCATTGAAAAACATGTTTTTCATATACCAGAAATGTTTGAAGCTACTGACTGAATGAAAGGAGCTGGCATCTCACTCTCTTTGAATCTTCTTTATCATGCTAGGATTAGCAGGAAAAAGCAAAAAATTTCAGAATTGCACCTTGCAATGTGGAGATATTACTGTTTGTGCATTTACAATATTCATTGATTTTTGCCATTGAAAAACGTCCAGAAATGTTTGAAGCTACTGACTGAATGAAAGGAGCTGGCATCTCACTCTCTTTGAATCTTCTTTATCATGCTAGGATTAGCAGGAAAAAGCAAAAAATTTCAGAATTGCACCTTGCAATGTGGAGATATTACTGTTTGTGCATTTACAATATTCATTGATTTTTGCCATTGAAAAACGTTTTTCATATACCAGAAATGTTTGAAGCTACTGACTGAATGAAAGGAGCTGGCATCTCACTCTCTTTGAATCTTCTTTATCATGCTAGGATTAACAGGAAAAAGCAAAAAATTTCAGAATTGCACCTTGCAATGTGGAGATATTACTGTGTGTGCATTTACAATATTCATTGATTTTTGCCATTGAAAAACGTCCAGAAATGTTTGAAGCTACTGACTGAATGAAAGGAGCTGGCATCTCGCTCTCTTTGAATCTTCTTTATCATGCTAGGATTAACAGGAAAAAGCTAAAAATTTCAGAATTGCACCTTGCAATGTGGAGATATTACTGTTTGTGCATTTACAATATTCATTGATTTTTGCCATTGAAAAACATGTTTTTCATATACCAGAAATGTTTGAAGCTACTGACTGAATGAAAGGAGCTGGCATCTCACTCTCTTTGAATCTTCTTTATCATGCTAGGATTAGCAGGAAAAAGCAAAAAATTTCAGAATTGCGCCTTGCAATGTGGAGATATTACTGTTTGTGCATTTACAATATTCATTGATTTTTGCCATTGAAAAACATGTTTTTCATATACCAGAAATGTTTGAAGCTACTGACTGAATGAAAGGAGCTGGCATCTCACTCTCTTTGAATCTTCTTTATCATGCTAGGATTAGCAGGAAAAAGCAAAAAATTTCAGAATTGCACCTTGCAATGTGGAGATATTACTGTTTGTGCATTTACAATATTCATTGATTTTTGCCATTGAAAAACATGTTTTTCATATACCAGAAATGTTTGAAGCTACTGACTGAATGAAAGGAGCTGGCATCTCACTCTCTTTGAATCTTCTTTATCATGCTAGGATTAACAGGAAAAAGCAAAAAATTTCAGAATTGCACCTTGCAATGTGGAGATATTACTGTTTGTGCATTTACAATATTCATTGATTTTTGCCATTGAAAAACGTCCAGAAATGTTTGAAGCTACTGACTGAATGAAAGGAGCTGGCATCTCACTCTCTTTGAATCTTCTTTATCATGCTAGGATTAGCAGGAAAAAGCAAAAAATTTCAGAATTGCACCTTGCAATGTGGAGATATTACTGTTTGTGCATTTACAATATTCATTGATTTTTGCCATTGAAAAACATGTTTTTCATATACCAGAAATGTTTGAAGCTACTGACTGAATGAAAGGAGCTGGCATCTCACTCTCTTTGAATCTTCTTTATCATTCTAGGATTAACAGGAAAAAGCAAAAAATTTCAGAATTGCACCTTGCAATGTGGAGATATTACTGTTTGTGCATTTACAATATTCATTGATTTTTGCCATTGAAAAACATGTTTTTCATATACCAGAAATGTTTGAAGCTACTGACTGAATGAAAGGAGCTGGCATCTCACTCTCTTTGAATCTTCTTTATCATGCTAGGATTAACAGGAAAAAGCAAAAAATTTCAGAATTGCACCTTGCAATGTGGAGATATTACTGTTTGTGCATTTACAATATTCATTGATTTTTGCCATTGAAAAACGTCCAGAAATGTTTGAAGCTACTGACTGAATGAAAGGAGCTGGCATCTCACTCTCTTTGAATCTTCTTTATCATGCTAGGATTAGCAGGAAAAAGCAAAAAATTTCTGAATTGCACCTTGCAATGTGGAGATATTACTGTTTGTGCATTTACAATATTCATTGATTTTTGCCATTGAAAAACATGTTTTTCATATACCAGAAATGTTTGAAGCTACTGACTGAATGAAAGGAGCTGGCATCTCACTCTCTTTGAATCTTCTTTATCATGCTAGGATTAGCAGGAAAAAGCAAAAAATTTCAGAATTGCACCTTGCAATGTGGAGATATTACTGTTTGTGCATTTACAATATTCATTGATTTTTGCCATTGAAAAACATGTTTTTCATATACCAGAAATGTTTGAAGCTACTGACTGAATGAAAGGAGCTGGCATCTCACTCTCTTTGAATCTTCTTTATCATGCTAGGATTAACAGGAAAAAGCAAAAAATTTCAGAATTGCACCTTGCAATGTGGAGATATTACTGTTTGTGCATTTACAATATTCATTGATTTTTCCCATTGAAAAACGTCCAGAAATGTTTGAAGCTACTGACTGAATGAAAGGAGCTGGCATCTCACTCTCTTTGAATCTTCTTTATCATGCTAGGATTAGCAGGAAAAAGCAAAAAATTTCAGAATTGCACCTTGCAATGTGGAGATATTACTGTTTGTGCATTTACAATATTCATTGATTTTTGCCATTGAAAAACATGTTTTTCATATACCAGAAATGTTTGAAGCTACTGACTGAATGAAAGGAGCTGGCATCTCACTCTCTTTGAATCTTCTTTATCATGCTAGGATTAACAGGAAAAAGCAAAAAATTTCAGAATTGCACCTTGCAATGTGGAGATATTACTGTGTGTGCATTTACAATATTCATTGATTTTTGCCATTGAAAAACGTCCAGAAATGTTTGAAGCTACTGACTGAATGAAAGGAGCTGGCATCTCGCTCTCTTTGAATCTTCTTTATCATGCTAGGATTAACAGGAAAAAGCTAAAAATTTCAGAATTGCACCTTGCAATGTGGAGATATTACTGTTTGTGCATTTACAATATTCATTGATTTTTGCCATTGAAAAACATGTTTTTCATATACCAGAAATGTTTGAAGCTACTGACTGAATGAAAGGAGCTGGCATCTCACTCTCTTTGAATCTTCTTTATCATGCTAGGATTAGCAGGAAAAAGCAAAAAATTTCAGAATTGCGCCTTGCAATGTGGAGATATTACTGTTTGTGCATTTACAATATTCATTGATTTTTGCCATTGAAAAACATGTTTTTCATATACCAGAAATGTTTGAAGCTACTGACTGAATGAAAGGAGCTGGCATCTCACTCTCTTTGAATCTTCTTTATCATGCTAGGATTAGCAGGAAAAAGCAAAAAATTTCAGAATTGCACCTTGCAATGTGGAGATATTACTGTTTGTGCATTTACAATATTCATTGATTTTTGCCATTGAAAAACATGTTTTTCATATACCAGAAATGTTTGAAGCTACTGACTGAATGAAAGGAGCTGGCATCTCACTCTCTTTGAATCTTCTTTATCATGCTAGGATTAACAGGAAAAAGCAAAAAATTTCAGAATTGCACCTTGCAATGTGGAGATATTACTGTTTGTGCATTTACAATATTCATTGATTTTTGCCATTGAAAAACGTCCAGAAATGTTTGAAGCTACTGACTGAATGAAAGGAGCTGGCATCTCACTCTCTTTGAATCTTCTTTATCATGCTAGGATTAGCAGGAAAAAGCAAAAAATTTCAGAATTGCACCTTGCAATGTGGAGATATTACTGTTTGTGCATTTACAATATTCATTGATTTTTGCCATTGAAAAACATGTTTTTCATATACCAGAAATGTTTGAAGCTACTGACTGAATGAAAGGAGCTGGCATCTCACTCTCTTTGAATCTTCTTTATCATTCTAGGATTAACAGGAAAAAGCAAAAAATTTCAGAATTGCACCTTGCAATGTGGAGATATTACTGTTTGTGCATTTACAATATTCATTGATTTTTGCCATTGAAAAACATGTTTTTCATATACCAGAAATGTTTGAAGCTACTGACTGAATGAAAGGAGCTGGCATCTCACTCTCTTTGAATCTTCTTTATCATGCTAGGATTAACAGGAAAAAGCAAAAAATTTCAGAATTGCACCTTGCAATGTGGAGATATTACTGTTTGTGCATTTACAATATTCATTGATTTTTGCCATTGAAAAACGTCCAGAAATGTTTGAAGCTACTGACTGAATGAAAGGAGCTGGCATCTCACTCTCTTTGAATCTTCTTTATCATGCTAGGATTAGCAGGAAAAAGCAAAAAATTTCTGAATTGCACCTTGCAATGTGGAGATATTACTGTTTGTGCATTTACAATATTCATTGATTTTTGCCATTGAAAAACATGTTTTTCATATACCAGAAATGTTTGAAGCTACTGACTGAATGAAAGGAGCTGGCATCTCACTCTCTTTGAATCTTCTTTATCATGCTAGGATTAGCAGGAAAAAGCAAAAAATTTCAGAATTGCACCTTGCAATGTGGAGATATTACTGTTTGTGCATTTACAATATTCATTGATTTTTGCCATTGAAAAACATGTTTTTCATATACCAGAAATGTTTGAAGCTACTGACTGAATGAAAGGAGCTGGCATCTCACTCTCTTTGAATCTTCTTTATCATGCTAGGATTAACAGGAAAAAGCAAAAAATTTCAGAATTGCACCTTGCAATGTGGAGATATTACTGTTTGTGCATTTACAATATTCATTGATTTTTCCCATTGAAAAACGTCCAGAAATGTTTGAAGCTACTGACTGAATGAAAGGAGCTGGCATCTCACTCTCTTTGAATCTTCTTTATCATGCTAGGATTAGCAGGAAAAAGCAAAAAATTTCAGAATTGCACCTTGCAATGCGGAGAAATTACTGTTTGTGCATTTACAATATTCATTGATTTTTGCCATTGAAAAACATCATGTTATTCATATACCAGAAATGTTTGAAGCTACTGACTGAATGAAAGGAGCTGGCATCTCACTCTCTTTGAATCTTCTTTATCATGCTAAGAGGAGCAGGAAAAAGCAAAAAATTTCAGAATTGCACCTTGCAATGTGGAGAAATTACTGTTTGTGCATTTACAATATTCATTGATTTTTACCATTGAAAAACGTCCAGAAATGATTGAAGCTACTGACTGAATGAAAGTAGCTGGCATCTCACTCTCTTTGAATCTTCTTTATCATGCTAAGAGGAGCAGGAAAAAGCAAAAAATTTCAGACTTGCACCTTGCAATGCGGAGAAATTACTGTTTGTGCATTTACAATATTCATTGATTTTTGCCATTGAAAAACATCATGTTATTCATATACCAGAAATGTTTGAAGCTACTGACTGAATGAAAGGAGCTGGCATCTCACTCTCTTTGAATCTTCTTTATCATGCTAAGAGGAGCAGGAAAAAGTATAAAATTTCAGAATTGCACCTTGCAATGCGGAGAAATTACTGTTTGTGCATTTATAATATTCAATGATTTTTGCCATTGAAAAACGTCCAGAAATGATTGAAGCTACTGACTGAACGAAAGGAGCTGGCATCTCACTCTCTTTGAATCTTCTTTATCATGCTAAGAGGAGCAGGAAAAAGCAAAAAATTTCAGAATTGCACCTTGCAATGCGGAGAAATTACTGTTTGTGCATTTACAATATTCATTGATTTTTGCCATTGAAAAACATCCAGAAATGATTGAAGCTACTGACTGAATGAAAGGAGCTGGCATCTCACTCTCTTTGAATCTTCTTTATCATGCTAAGAGGAGCAGGAAAAAGCAAAAAATTTCAGAATTGCACCTTGCAATGCGGAGAAATTACTGTTTGTGCATTTACAATATTCATTGATTTTTGCCATTGAAAAACATCATGTTATTCATATACCAGAAATGTTTGAAGCTACTGACTGAATGAAAGGAGCTGACATCTCACTCTCTTTGAATCTTCTTTATCATGCTAAGAGGAGCAGGAAAAAGCAAAAAATTTCAGAATTGCACCTTGCAATGCGGAGAAATTACTGTTTGTGCATTTACAATATTCATTGATTTTTGCCATTGAAAAACGTCCAGAAATGATTGAAGCTACTGACTGAATGAAAGGAGCTGGCATCTCACTCTCTTTGAATCTTCTGTATCATGCTAAGAGGAGCAGGAAAAAGCAAAAAATTTCAGAATTGCACCTTGCAATGCGGAGAAATTACTGTTTGTGCATTTACAATATTCATTGATTTTTGCCATTGAAAAACATGTTATTCATATACCAGAAATGTTTGAAGCTACTGACTGAATGAAAGGAGCTGGCACCTCACTCTCTTTGAATCTTCTTTATCATGCTAAGAGGAGCGGGAAAAAGCAAAAAATTTCAGAATTGCACCTTGCAATGCGGAGAAATTACTGTTTGTGCATTTATAATATTCAATGATTTTTGCCATTGAAAAACGTCCAGAAATGATTGAAGCTACTGACTGAACGAAAGGAGCTGGCATCTCACTCTCTTTGAATCTTCTTTATCATGCTAAGAGGAGCAGGAAAAAGCAAAAAATTTCAGAATTGCACCTTGCAATGCGGAGAAATTACTGTTTGTGCATTTACAATATTCATTGATTTTTGCCATTGAAAAACATGTTATTCATATACCAGAAATGTTTGAAGCTACTGACTGAATGAAAGGAGCTGGCACCTCACTCTCTTTGAATCTTCTTTATCATGCTAAGAGGAGCGGGAAAAAGCAAAAAATTTCAGAATTGCACCTTGCAATGCGGAGAAATTACTGTTTGTGCATTTACAATATTCATTGATTTTTGCCAATGAAAAACGTCCAGAAATGATTGAAGGTACTGACTGAATGAAAGGAGCTGGCATCTCACTCTCTTTGAATCTTCTTTATCATGCGAAGAGGAGCAGGAAAAAGCAAAAAATTTCAGAATTGCACCTTGCAATGCGGAGAAATTACTGTTTGTGCATTTACAATATTCATTGGTTTTTGCCATTGAAAAACGTCCAGAAATGATTGAAGCTACTGACTGAATGAAAGGAGCTGGCATCTCACTCTCTTTGAATCTTCTTTATCATGCTAAGAGGAGCAGGAAAAAGGAAAAAATTTCAGAATTGCACCTTGCAATGCGGAGAAATTACAGTTTGTGCATTTACAATATTCATTGATTTTTGCCATTGAAAAACATCCAGAAATGATTGAAGCTACTGACTGAATGAAAGGAGCTGGCATCTCACTCTCTTTGAATCTTCTTTATCATGCTAAGAGGAGCAGGAAAAAGCAAAAAATTTCAGAATTGCACCTTGCAATGCGGAGAAATTACTGTTTGTGCATTTACAATATTCATTGATTTTTGCCATTGAAAAACATCATGTTATTCATATACCAGAAATGTTTGAAGCTACTGACTGAATGAAAGGAGCTGGCATCTCACTCTCTTTGAATCTTCTTTATCATGCTAAGAGGAGCAGGAAAAAGCAAAAAATTTCAGAATTGCACCTTGCAATGCGGAGAAATTACTGTTTGTGCATTTACAATATTCATTGATTTTTGCCATTGAAAAACGTCCAGAAATGATTGAAGCTACTGACTGAATGAAAGGAGCTGGCATCTCACTCTCTTTGAATCTTCTTTATCATGCTAAGAGGAGCAGGAAAAAGCAAAAAATTTCAGAATTGCACCTTGCAATGCGGAGAAATTACTGTTTGTGCATTTACAATATTCATTGATTTTTGCCATTGAAAAACATGTTATTCATATACCAGAAATGTTTGAAGCTACTGACTGAATGAAAGGAGCTGGCACCTCACTCTCTTTGAATCTTCTTTATCATGCTAAGAGGAGCGGGAAAAAGCAAAAAATTTCAGAATTGCACCTTGCAATGCGGAGAAATTACTGTTTGTGCATTTATAATATTCAATGATTTTTGCCATTGAAAAACGTCCAGAAATGATTGAAGCTACTGACTGAACGAAAGGAGCTGGCATCTCACTCTCTTTGAATCTTCTTTATCATGCTAAGAGGAGCAGGAAAAAGCAAAAAATTTCAGAATTGCACCTTGCAATGCGGAGAAATTACTGTTTGTGCATTTACAATATTCATTGATTTTTGCCATTGAAAAACATGTTATTCATATACCAGAAATGTTTGAAGCTACTGACTGAATGAAAGGAGCTGGCACCTCACTCTCTTTGAATCTTCTTTATCATGCTAAGAGGAGCGGGAAAAAGCAAAAAATTTCAGAATTGCACCTTGCAATGCGGAGAAATTACTGTTTGTGCATTTACAATATTCATTGATTTTTGCCAATGAAAAACGTCCAGAAATGATTGAAGGTACTGACTGAATGAAAGGAGCTGGCATCTCACTCTCTTTGAATCTTCTTTATCATGCTAAGAGGAGCAGGAAAAAGCAAAAAATTTCAGAATTGCACCTTGCAATGCGGAGAAATTACTGTTTGTGCATTTACAATATTCATTGGTTTTTGCCATTGAAAAACGTCCAGAAATGATTGAAGCTACTGACTGAATGAAAGGAGCTGGCATCTCACTCTCTTTGAATCTTCTTTATCATGCTAAGAGGAGCAGGAAAAAGGAAAAAATTTCAGAATTGCACCTTGCAATGCGGAGAAATTACAGTTTGTGCATTTACAATATTCATTGATTTTTGCCATTGAAAAACATCCAGAAATGATTGAAGCTACTGACTGAATGAAAGGAGCTGGCATCTCACTCTCTTTGAATCTTCTTTATCATGCTAAGAGGAGCAGGAAAAAGCAAAAAATTTCAGAATTGCACCTTGCAATGCGGAGAAATTACTGTTTGTGCATTTACAATATTCATTGATTTTTGCCATTGAAAAACATCATGTTATTCATATACCAGAAATGTTTGAAGCTACTGACTGAATGAAAGGAGCTGGCATCTCACTCTCTTTGAATCTTCTTTATCATGCTAAGAGGAGCAGGAAAAAGCAAAAAATTTCAGAATTGCACCTTGCAATGTGGAGAAATTACTGTTTGTGCATTTACAATATTCATTGATTTTTACCATTGAAAAACGTCCAGAAATGATTGAAGCTACTGACTGAATGAAAGTAGCTGGCATCTCACTCTCTTTGAATCTTCTTTATCATGCTAAGAGGAGCAGGAAAAAGCAAAAAATTTCAGACTTGCACCTTGCAATGCGGAGAAATTACTGTTTGTGCATTTACAATATTCATTGATTTTTGCCATTGAAAAACATCATGTTATTCATATACCAGAAATGTTTGAAGCTACTGACTGAATGAAAGGAGCTGGCATCTCACTCTCTTTGAATCTTCTTTATCATGCTAAGAGGAGCAGGAAAAAGCAAAAAATTTCAGAATTGCACCTTGCAATGCGGAGAAATTACTGTTTGTGAATTTACAATATTCATTGATTTTTGCCATTGAAAAACATCATGTTATTCATATACCAGAAATGTTTGAAGCTACTGACTGAATGAAAGGAGCTGGCATCTCACTCTCTTTGAATCTTCTTTATCATGCTAAGAGGAGCAGGAAAAAGCAAAAAATTTCAGAATTGCACCTTGCAATGTGGAGAAATTACTGTTTGTGCATTTACAATATTCATTGATTTTTACCATTGAAAAACGTCCAGAAATGATTGAAGCTACTGACTGAATGAAAGTAGCTGGCATCTCACTCTCTTTGAATCTTCTTTATCATGCTAAGAGGAGCAGGAAAAAGCAAAAAATTTCAGACTTGCACCTTGCAATGCGGAGAAATTACTGTTTGTGCATTTACAATATTCATTGATTTTTGCCATTGAAAAACATCATGTTATTCATATACCAGAAATGTTTGAAGCTACTGACTGAATGAAAGGAGCTGGCATCTCACTCTCTTTGAATCTTCTTTATCATGCTAAGAGGAGCAGGAAAAAGCAAAAAATTTCAGAATTGCACCTTGCAATGCGGAGAAATTACTGTTTGTGCATTTACAATATTCATTGATTTTTGCCACTGAAAAACATCATGTTATTCATATACCAGAAATGATTGAAGCTACTGACTGAATGAAAGGAGCTGGCATCTCACTCTCTTTGAATCTTCTTTATCATGCTAAGAGGAGCAGAAAAAAGTAAAAAATTTCAGAATTGCACCTTGCAATGCGGAGAAATTACTGTTTGTGCATTTATAATATTCAATGATTTTTGCCATTGAAAAACGTCCAGAAATGATTGAAGCTACTGACTGAACGAAAGGAGCTGGCATCTCACTCTCTTTGAATCTTCTTTATCATGCTAAGAGGAGCAGGAAAAAGCAAAAAATTTCAGAATTGCACCTTGCAATGCGGAGAAATTACTGTTTGTGCATTTACAATATTCATTGATTTTTGCCATTGAAAAACATCCAGAAATGATTGAAGCTACTGACTGAATGAAAGGAGCTGGCATCTCACTCTCTTTGAATCTTCTTTATCATGCTAAGAGGAGCAGGAAAAAGCAAAAAATTTCAGAATTGCACCTTGCAATGCGGAGAAATTACTGTTTGTGCATTTACAATATTCATTGATTTTTGCCATTGAAAAACATCATGTTATTCATATACCAGAAATGTTTGAAGCTACTGACTGAATGAAAGGAGCTGACATCTCACTCTCTTTGAATCTTCTTTATCATGCTAAGAGGAGCAGGAAAAAGCAAAAAATTTCAGAATTGCACCTTGCAATGCGGAGAAATTACTGTTTTTGCATTTACAATATTCATTGATTTTTGCCATTGAAAAACGTCCAGAAATGATTGAAGCTACTGACTGAATGAAAGGAGCTGGCATCTCACTCTCTTTGAATCTTCTTTATCATGCAAAGAGGAGCAGGAAAAAGCAAAAAATTTCAGAATTGCACCTTGCAATGCGGAGAAATTACTGTTTGTGCATTTACAATATTCATTGATTTTTGCCATTGAAAAACATGTTATTCATATACCAGAAATGTTTGAAGCTACTGACTGAATGAAAGGAGCTGGCACCTCACTCTCTTTGAATCTTCTTTATCATGCTAAGAGGAGCGGGAAAAAGCAAAAAATTTCAGAATTGCACCTTGCAATGCGGAGAAATTACTGTTTGTGCATTTACAATATTCATTGATTTTTGCCATTGAAAAACGTCCAGAAATGATTGAAGGTACTGACTGAATGAAAGGAGCTGGCATCTCACTCTCTTTGAATCTTCTTTATCATGCTAAGAGGAGCAGGAAAAAGCAAAAAATTTCAGAATTGCACCTTGCAATGCGGAGAAATTACTGTTTGTGCATTTACAATATTCATTGGTTTTTGCCATTGAAAAACGTCCAGAAATGATTGAAGCTACTGACTGAATGAAAGGAGCTGGCATCTCACTCTCTTTGAATCTTCTTTATCATGCTAAGAGGAGCAGGAAAAAGCAAAAAATTTCAGAATTGCACCTTGCAATGCGGAGAAATTACAGTTTGTGCATTTACAATATTCATTGATTTTTGCCATTGAAAAACATCCAGAAATGATTGAAGCTACTGACTGAATGAAAGGAGCTGGCATCTCACTCTCTTTGAATCTTCTTTATCATGCTAAGAGGAGCAGGAAAAAGCAAAAAATTTCAGAATTGCACCTTGCAATGCGGAGAAATTACTGCTTGTGCATTTACAATATTCATTGATTTTTGCCATTGAAAAACATCATGTTATTCATATACCAGAAATGTTTGAAGCTACTGACTGAATGAAAGGAGCTGGCATCTCACTCTCTTTGAATCTTCTTTATCATGCTAAGAGGAGCAGGAAAAAGCAAAAAATTTCAGAATTGCACCTTGCAATGTGGAGAAATTACTGTTTGTGCATTTACAATATTCATTGATTTTTACCATTGAAAAACGTCCAGAAATGATTGAAGCTACTGACTGAATGAAAGTAGCTGGCATCTCACTCTCTTTGAATCTTCTTTATCATGCTAAGAGGAGCAGGAAAAAGCAAAAAATTTCAGACTTGCACCTTGCAATGCGGAGAAATTACTGTTTGTGCATTTACAATATTCATTGATTTTTGCCATTGAAAAACATCATGTTATTCATATACCAGAAATGTTTGAAGCTACTGACTGAATGAAAGGAGCTGGCATCTCACTCTCTTTGAATCTTCTTTATCATGCTAAGAGGAGCAGGAAAAAGCAAAAAATTTCAGAATTGCACCTTGCAATGCGGAGAAATTACTGTTTGTGCATTTACAATATTCATTGATTTTTGCCATTGAAAAACATCATGTTATTCATATACCAGAAATGTTTGAAGCTACTGACTGAATGAAAGGAGCTGGCATCTCACTCTCTTTGAATCTTCTTTATCATGCTAAGAGGAGCAGGAAAAAGCAAAAAATTTCAGAATTGCACCTTGCAATGTGGAGAAATTACTGTTTGTGCATTTACAATATTCATTGATTTTTACCATTGAAAAACGTCCAGAAATGATTGAAGCTACTGACTGAATGAAAGTAGCTGGCATCTCACTCTCTTTGAATCTTCTTTATCATGCTAAGAGGAGCAGGAAAAAGCAAAAAATTTCAGACTTGCACCTTGCAATGCGGAGAAATTACTGTTTGTGCATTTACAATATTCATTGATTTTTGCCATTGAAAAACATCATGTTATTCATATACCAGAAATGATTGAAGCTACTGACTGAATGAAAGGAGCTGGCATCTCACTCTCTTTGAATCTTCTTTATCATGCTAAGAGGAGCAGGAAAAAGTAAAAAAAATTTCAGAATTGCACCTTGCAATGCGGAGAAATTACTGTTTGTGCATTTATAATATTCAATGATTTTTGCCATTGAAAAACGTCCAGAAATGATTGAAGCTACTGACTGAACGAAAGGAGCTGGCATCTCACTCTCTTTGAATCTTCTTTATCATGCTAAGAGGAGCAGGAAAAAGCAAAAAATTTCAGAATTGCACCTTGCAATGCGGAGAAATTACTGTTTGTGCATTTACAATATTCATTGATTTTTGCCATTGAAAAACATCATGTTATTCATATACCAGAAATGTTTGAAGCTACTGACTGAATGAAAGGAGCTGACATCTCACTCTCTTTGAATCTTCTTTATCATGCTAAGAGGAGCAGGAAAAAGCAAAAAATTTCAGAATTGCACCTTGCAATGCGGAGAAATTACTGTTTGTGCATTTACAATATTCATTGATTTTTGCCATTGAAAAACATCCAGAAATGATTGAAGCTACTGACTGAATGAAAGGAGCTGGCATCTCACTCTCTTTGAATCTTCTTTATCATGCTAAGAGGAGCAGGAAAAAGCAAAAAATTTCAGAATTGCACCTTGCAATGCGGAGAAATTACTGTTTGTGCATTTACAATATTCATTGATTTTTGCCATTGAAAAACATCATGTTATTCATATACCAGAAATGTTTGAAGCTACTGACTGAATGAAAGGAGCTGGCATCTCACTCTCTTTGAATCTTCTTTATCATGCTAAGAGGAGCAGGAAAAAGCAAAAAATTTCAGAATTGCACCTTGCAATGCGGAGAAATTACTGTTTGTGCATTTACAATATTCATTGATTTTTGCCATTGAAAAACGTCCAGAAATGATTGAAGTTACTGACTGAATGAAAGGAGCTGGCATCTCACTCTCTTTGAATCTTCTTTATCATGCTAAGAGGAGCAGGAAAAAGCAAAAAATTTCAGAATTGCACCTTGCAATGCGGAGAAATTACTGTTTGTGCATTTACAATATTCATTGGTTTTTGCCATTGAAAAACGTCCAGAAATGATTGAAGCTACTGACTGAATGAAAGGAGCTGGCATCTCACTCTCTTTGAATCTTCTTTATCATGCAAAGAGGAGCAGGAAAAAGCAAAAAATTTCAGAATTGCACCTTGCAATGCGGAGAAATTACTGTTTGTGCATTTACAATATTCATTGATTTTTGCCATTGAAAAACATGTTATTCATATACCAGAAATGTTTGAAGCTACTGACTGAATGAAAGGAGCTGGCACCTCACTCTCTTTGAATCTTCTTTATCATGCTAAGAGGAGCGGGAAAAAGCAAAAAATTTCAGAATTGCACCTTGCAATGCGGAGAAATTACTGTTTGTGCATTTACAATATTCATTGATTTTTGCCATTGAAAAACGTCCAGAAATGATTGAAGGTACTGACTGAATGAAAGGAGCTGGCATCTCACTCTCTTTGAATCTTCTTTATCATGCTAAGAGGAGCAGGAAAAAGCAAAAAATTTCAGAATTGCACCTTGCAATGCGGAGAAATTACTGTTTGTGCATTTACAATATTCATTGGTTTTTGCCATTGAAAAACGTCCAGAAATGATTGAAGCTACTGACTGAATGAAAGGAGCTGGCATCTCACTCTCTTTGAATCTTCTTTATCATGCTAAGAGGAGCAGGAAAAAGGAAAAAATTTCAGAATTGCACCTTGCAATGCGGAGAAATTACAGTTTGTGCATTTGCAATATTCATTGATTTTTGCCATTGAAAAACATCCAGAAATGATTGAAGCTACTGACTGAATGAAAGGAGCTGGCATCTCACTCTCTTTGAATCTTCTTTATCATGCTAAGAGGAGCAGGAAAAAGCAAAAAATTTCAGAATTGCACCTTGCAATGCGGAGAAATTACTGTTTGTGCATTTACAATATTCATTGATTTTTGCCATTGAAAAACATCATGTTATTCATATACCAGAAATGTTTGAAGCTACTGACTGAATGAAAGGAGCTGGCATCTCACTCTCTTTGAATCTTCTTTATCATGCTAAGAGGAGCAGGAAAAAGCAAAAAATTTCAGAATTGCACCTTGCAATGTGGAGAAATTACTGTTTGTGCATTTACAATATTCATTGATTTTTACCATTGAAAAACGTCCAGAAATGATTGAAGCTACTGACTGAATGAAAGTAGCTGGCATCTCACTCTCTTTGAATCTTCTTTATCATGCTAAGAGGAGCAGGAAAAAGCAAAAAATTTCAGAATTGCACCTTGCAATGCGGAGAAATTACTGTTTGTGCATTTACAATATTCATTGATTTTTGCCATTGAAAAACATCATGTTATTCATATACCAGAAATGTTTGAAGCTACTGACTGAATGAAAGGAGCTGACATCTCACTCTCTTTGAATCTTCTTTATCATGCTAAGAGGAGCAGGAAAAAGCAAAAAATTTCAGAATTGCACCTTGCAATGCGGAGAAATTACTGTTTGTGCATTTACAATATTCATTGATTTTTGCCATTGAAAAACATCCAGAAATGATTGAAGCTACTGACTGAATGAAAGGAGCTGGCATCTCACTCTCTTTGAATCTTCTTTATCATGCTAAGAGGAGCAGGAAAAAGCAAAAAATTTCAGAATTGCACCTTGCAATGCGGAGAAATTACTGTTTGTGCATTTACAATATTCATTGATTTTTGCCATTGAAAAACATCATGTTATTCATATACCAGAAATGTTTGAAGCTACTGACTGAATGAAAGGAGCTGGCATCTCACTCTCTTTGAATCTTCTTTATCATGCTAAGAGGAGCAGGAAAAAGCAAAAAATTTCAGAATTGCACCTTGCAATGCGGAGAAATTACTGTTTGTGCATTTACAATATTCATTGATTTTTGCCATTGAAAAACGTCCAGAAATGATTGAAGTTACTGACTGAATGAAAGGAGCTGGCATCTCACTCTCTTTGAATCTTCTTTATCATGCTAAGAGGAGCAGGAAAAAGCAAAAAATTTCAGAATTGCACCTTGCAATGCGGAGAAATTACTGTTTGTGCATTTACAATATTCATTGGTTTTTGCCATTGAAAAACGTCCAGAAATGATTGAAGCTACTGACTGAATGAAAGGAGCTGGCATCTCACTCTCTTTGAATCTTCTTTATCATGCAAAGAGGAGCAGGAAAAAGCAAAAAATTTCAGAATTGCACCTTGCAATGCGGAGAAATTACTGTTTGTGCATTTACAATATTCATTGATTTTTGCCATTGAAAAACATGTTATTCATATACCAGAAATGTTTGAAGCTACTGACTGAATGAAAGGAGCTGGCACCTCACTCTCTTTGAATCTTCTTTATCATGCTAAGAGGAGCGGGAAAAAGCAAAAAATTTCAGAATTGCACCTTGCAATGCGGAGAAATTACTGTTTGTGCATTTACAATATTCATTGATTTTTGCCATTGAAAAACGTCCAGAAATGATTGAAGGTACTGACTGAATGAAAGGAGCTGGCATCTCACTCTCTTTGAATCTTCTTTATCATGCTAAGAGGAGCAGGAAAAAGCAAAAAATTTCAGAATTGCACCTTGCAATGCGGAGAAATTACTGTTTGTGCATTTACAATATTCATTGGTTTTTGCCATTGAAAAACGTCCAGAAATGATTGAAGCTACTGACTGAATGAAAGGAGCTGGCATCTCACTCTCTTTGAATCTTCTTTATCATGCTAAGAGGAGCAGGAAAAAGGAAAAAATTTCAGAATTGCACCTTGCAATGCGGAGAAATTACAGTTTGTGCATTTGCAATATTCATTGATTTTTGCCATTGAAAAACATCCAGAAATGATTGAAGCTACTGACTGAATGAAAGGAGCTGGCATCTCACTCTCTTTGAATCTTCTTTATCATGCTAAGAGGAGCAGGAAAAAGCAAAAAATTTCAGAATTGCACCTTGCAATGCGGAGAAATTACTGTTTGTGCATTTACAATATTCATTGATTTTTGCCATTGAAAAACATCATGTTATTCATATACCAGAAATGTTTGAAGCTACTGACTGAATGAAAGGAGCTGGCATCTCACTCTCTTTGAATCTTCTTTATCATGCTAAGAGGAGCAGGAAAAAGCAAAAAATTTCAGAATTGCACCTTGCAATGTGGAGAAATTACTGTTTGTGCATTTACAATATTCATTGATTTTTACCATTGAAAAACGTCCAGAAATGATTGAAGCTACTGACTGAATGAAAGTAGCTGGCATCTCACTCTCTTTGAATCTTCTTTATCATGCTAAGAGGAGCAGGAAAAAGCAAAAAATTTCAGAATTGCACCTTGCAATGCGGAGAAATTACTGTTTGTGCATTTACAATATTCATTGATTTTTGCCACTGAAAAACATCATGTTATTCATATACCAGAAATGATTGAAGCTACTGACTGAATGAAAGGAGCTGGCATCTCACTCTCTTTGAATCTTCTTTATCATGCTAAGAGGAGCAGAAAAAAGTAAAAAATTTCAGAATTGCACCTTGCAATGCGGAGAAATTACTGTTTGTGCATTTATAATATTCAATGATTTTTGCCATTGAAAAACGTCCAGAAATGATTGAAGCTACTGACTGAACGAAAGGAGCTGGCATCTCACTCTCTTTGAATCTTCTTTATCATGCTAAGAGGAGCAGGAAAAAGCAAAAAATTTCAGAATTGCACCTTGCAATGCGGAGAAATTACTGTTTGTGCATTTACAATATTCATTGATTTTTGCCATTGAAAAACATCCAGAAATGATTGAAGCTACTGACTGAATGAAAGGAGCTGGCATCTCACTCTCTTTGAATCTTCTTTATCATGCTAAGAGGAGCAGGAAAAAGCAAAAAATTTCAGAATTGCACCTTGCAATGCGGAGAAATTACTGTTTGTGCATTTACAATATTCATTGATTTTTGCCATTGAAAAACATCATGTTATTCATATACCAGAAATGTTTGAAGCTACTGACTGAATGAAAGGAGCTGACATCTCACTCTCTTTGAATCTTCTTTATCATGCTAAGAGGAGCAGGAAAAAGCAAAAAATTTCAGAATTGCACCTTGCAATGCGGAGAAATTACTGTTTTTGCATTTACAATATTCATTGATTTTTGCCATTGAAAAACGTCCAGAAATGATTGAAGCTACTGACTGAATGAAAGGAGCTGGCATCTCACTCTCTTTGAATCTTCTTTATCATGCAAAGAGGAGCAGGAAAAAGCAAAAAATTTCAGAATTGCACCTTGCAATGCGGAGAAATTACTGTTTGTGCATTTACAATATTCATTGATTTTTGCCATTGAAAAACATGTTATTCATATACCAGAAATGTTTGAAGCTACTGACTGAATGAAAGGAGCTGGCACCTCACTCTCTTTGAATCTTCTTTATCATGCTAAGAGGAGCGGGAAAAAGCAAAAAATTTCAGAATTGCACCTTGCAATGCGGAGAAATTACTGTTTGTGCATTTACAATATTCATTGATTTTTGCCATTGAAAAACGTCCAGAAATGATTGAAGGTACTGACTGAATGAAAGGAGCTGGCATCTCACTCTCTTTGAATCTTCTTTATCATGCTAAGAGGAGCAGGAAAAAGCAAAAAATTTCAGAATTGCACCTTGCAATGCGGAGAAATTACTGTTTGTGCATTTACAATATTCATTGGTTTTTGCCATTGAAAAACGTCCAGAAATGATTGAAGCTACTGACTGAATGAAAGGAGCTGGCATCTCACTCTCTTTGAATCTTCTTTATCATGCTAAGAGGAGCAGGAAAAAGCAAAAAATTTCAGAATTGCACCTTGCAATGCGGAGAAATTACAGTTTGTGCATTTACAATATTCATTGATTTTTGCCATTGAAAAACATCCAGAAATGATTGAAGCTACTGACTGAATGAAAGGAGCTGGCATCTCACTCTCTTTGAATCTTCTTTATCATGCTAAGAGGAGCAGGAAAAAGCAAAAAATTTCAGAATTGCACCTTGCAATGCGGAGAAATTACTGTTTGTGCATTTACAATATTCATTGATTTTTGCCATTGAAAAACGTCCAGAAATGATTGAAGTTACTGACTGAATGAAAGGAGCTGGCATCTCACTCTCTTTGAATCTTCTTTATCATGCTAAGAGGAGCAGGAAAAAGCAAAAAATTTCAGAATTGCACCTTGCAATGCGGAGAAATTACTGTTTGTGCATTTACAATATTCATTGGTTTTTGCCATTGAAAAACGTCCAGAAATGATTGAAGCTACTGACTGAATGAAAGGAGCTGGCATCTCACTCTCTTTGAATCTTCTTTATCATGCAAAGAGGAGCAGGAAAAAGCAAAAAATTTCAGAATTGCACCTTGCAATGCGGAGAAATTACTGTTTGTGCATTTACAATATTCATTGATTTTTGCCATTGAAAAACATGTTATTCATATACCAGAAATGTTTGAAGCTACTGACTGAATGAAAGGAGCTGGCACCTCACTCTCTTTGAATCTTCTTTATCATGCTAAGAGGAGCGGGAAAAAGCAAAAAATTTCAGAATTGCACCTTGCAATGCGGAGAAATTACTGTTTGTGCATTTACAATATTCATTGATTTTTGCCATTGAAAAACGTCCAGAAATGATTGAAGGTACTGACTGAATGAAAGGAGCTGGCATCTCACTCTCTTTGAATCTTCTTTATCATGCTAAGAGGAGCAGGAAAAAGCAAAAAATTTCAGAATTGCACCTTGCAATGCGGAGAAATTACTGTTTGTGCATTTACAATATTCATTGGTTTTTGCCATTGAAAAACGTCCAGAAATGATTGAAGCTACTGACTGAATGAAAGGAGCTGGCATCTCACTCTCTTTGAATCTTCTTTATCATGCTAAGAGGAGCAGGAAAAAGGAAAAAATTTCAGAATTGCACCTTGCAATGCGGAGAAATTACAGTTTGTGCATTTGCAATATTCATTGATTTTTGCCATTGAAAAACATCCAGAAATGATTGAAGCTACTGACTGAATGAAAGGAGCTGGCATCTCACTCTCTTTGAATCTTCTTTATCATGCTAAGAGGAGCAGGAAAAAGCAAAAAATTTCAGAATTGCACCTTGCAATGCGGAGAAATTACTGTTTGTGCATTTACAATATTCATTGATTTTTGCCATTGAAAAACATCATGTTATTCATATACCAGAAATGTTTGAAGCTACTGACTGAATGAAAGGAGCTGGCATCTCACTCTCTTTGAATCTTCTTTATCATGCTAAGAGGAGCAGGAAAAAGCAAAAAATTTCAGAATTGCACCTTGCAATGCGGAGAAATTACTGTTTGTGCATTTACAATATTCATTGATTTTTGCCATTGAAAAACGTCCAGAAATGATTGAAGCTACTGACTGAATGAAAGGAGCTGGCATCTCACTCTCTTTGAATCTTCTTTATCATGCTAAGAGGAGCAGGAAAAAGCAAAAAATTTCAGAATTGCACCTTGCAATGCGGAGAAATTACTGTTTGTGCATTTACAATATTCATTGATTTTTGCCATTGAAAAACATGTTATTCATATACCAGAAATGTTTGAAGCTACTGACTGAATGAAAGGAGCTGGCACCTCACTCTCTTTGAATCTTCTTTATCATGCTAAGAGGAGCGGGAAAAAGCAAAAAATTTCAGAATTGCACCTTGCAATGCGGAGAAATTACTGTTTGTGCATTTATAATATTCAATGATTTTTGCCATTGAAAAACGTCCAGAAATGATTGAAGCTACTGACTGAACGAAAGGAGCTGGCATCTCACTCTCTTTGAATCTTCTTTATCATGCTAAGAGGAGCAGGAAAAAGCAAAAAATTTCAGAATTGCACCTTGCAATGCGGAGAAATTACTGTTTGTGCATTTACAATATTCATTGATTTTTGCCATTGAAAAACATGTTATTCATATACCAGAAATGTTTGAAGCTACTGACTGAATGAAAGGAGCTGGCACCTCACTCTCTTTGAATCTTCTTTATCATGCTAAGAGGAGCGGGAAAAAGCAAAAAATTTCAGAATTGCACCTTGCAATGCGGAGAAATTACTGTTTGTGCATTTACAATATTCATTGATTTTTGCCAATGAAAAACGTCCAGAAATGATTGAAGGTACTGACTGAATGAAAGGAGCTGGCATCTCACTCTCTTTGAATCTTCTTTATCATGCTAAGAGGAGCAGGAAAAAGCAAAAAATTTCAGAATTGCACCTTGCAATGCGGAGAAATTACTGTTTGTGCATTTACAATATTCATTGATTTTTGCCATTGAAAAACATCATGTTATTCATATACCAGAAATGTTTGAAGCTACTGACTGAATGAAAGGAGCTGGCATCTCACTCTCTTTGAATCTTCTTTATCATGCTAAGAGGAGCAGGAAAAAGCAAAAAATTTCAGAATTGCACCTTGCAATGTGGAGAAATTACTGTTTGTGCATTTACAATATTCATTGATTTTTACCATTGAAAAACGTCCAGAAATGATTGAAGCTACTGACTGAATGAAAGTAGCTGGCATCTCACTCTCTTTGAATCTTCTTTATCATGCTAAGAGGAGCAGGAAAAAGCAAAAAATTTCAGACTTGCACCTTGCAATGCGGAGAAATTACTGTTTGTGCATTTACAATATTCATTGATTTTTGCCATTGAAAAACATCATGTTATTCATATACCAGAAATGATTGAAGCTACTGACTGAATGAAAGGAGCTGGCATCTCACTCTCTTTGAATCTTCTTTATCATGCTAAGAGGAGCAGGAAAAAGTAAAAAAAATTTCAGAATTGCACCTTGCAATGCGGAGAAATTACTGTTTGTGCATTTATAATATTCAATGATTTTTGCCATTGAAAAACGTCCAGAAATGATTGAAGCTACTGACTGAACGAAAGGAGCTGGCATCTCACTCTCTTTGAATCTTCTTTATCATGCTAAGAGGAGCAGGAAAAAGCAAAAAATTTCAGAATTGCACCTTGCAATGCGGAGAAATTACTGTTTGTGCATTTACAATATTCATTGATTTTTGCCATTGAAAAACATCATGTTATTCATATACCAGAAATGTTTGAAGCTACTGACTGAATGAAAGGAGCTGACATCTCACTCTCTTTGAATCTTCTTTATCATGCTAAGAGGAGCAGGAAAAAGCAAAAAATTTCAGAATTGCACCTTGCAATGCGGAGAAATTACTGTTTGTGCATTTACAATATTCATTGATTTTTGCCATTGAAAAACATCCAGAAATGATTGAAGCTACTGACTGAATGAAAGGAGCTGGCATCTCACTCTCTTTGAATCTTCTTTATCATGCTAAGAGGAGCAGGAAAAAGCAAAAAATTTCAGAATTGCACCTTGCAATGCGGAGAAATTACTGTTTGTGCATTTACAATATTCATTGATTTTTGCCATTGAAAAACATCATGTTATTCATATACCAGAAATGTTTGAAGCTACTGACTGAATGAAAGGAGCTGGCATCTCACTCTCTTTGAATCTTCTTTATCATGCTAAGAGGAGCAGGAAAAAGCAAAAAATTTCAGAATTGCACCTTGCAATGCGGAGAAATTACTGTTTGTGCATTTACAATATTCATTGATTTTTGCCATTGAAAAACGTCCAGAAATGATTGAAGTTACTGACTGAATGAAAGGAGCTGGCATCTCACTCTCTTTGAATCTTCTTTATCATGCTAAGAGGAGCAGGAAAAAGCAAAAAATTTCAGAATTGCACCTTGCAATGCGGAGAAATTACTGTTTGTGCATTTACAATATTCATTGGTTTTTGCCATTGAAAAACGTCCAGAAATGATTGAAGCTACTGACTGAATGAAAGGAGCTGGCATCTCACTCTCTTTGAATCTTCTTTATCATGCAAAGAGGAGCAGGAAAAAGCAAAAAATTTCAGAATTGCACCTTGCAATGCGGAGAAATTACTGTTTGTGCATTTACAATATTCATTGATTTTTGCCATTGAAAAACATGTTATTCATATACCAGAAATGTTTGAAGCTACTGACTGAATGAAAGGAGCTGGCACCTCACTCTCTTTGAATCTTCTTTATCATGCTAAGAGGAGCGGGAAAAAGCAAAAAATTTCAGAATTGCACCTTGCAATGCGGAGAAATTACTGTTTGTGCATTTACAATATTCATTGATTTTTGCCATTGAAAAACGTCCAGAAATGATTGAAGGTACTGACTGAATGAAAGGAGCTGGCATCTCACTCTCTTTGAATCTTCTTTATCATGCTAAGAGGAGCAGGAAAAAGCAAAAAATTTCAGAATTGCACCTTGCAATGCGGAGAAATTACTGTTTGTGCATTTACAATATTCATTGGTTTTTGCCATTGAAAAACGTCCAGAAATGATTGAAGCTACTGACTGAATGAAAGGAGCTGGCATCTCACTCTCTTTGAATCTTCTTTATCATGCTAAGAGGAGCAGGAAAAAGCAAAAAATTTCAGAATTGCACCTTGCAATGCGGAGAAATTACAGTTTGTGCATTTACAATATTCATTGATTTTTGCCATTGAAAAACATCCAGAAATGATTGAAGCTACTGACTGAATGAAAGGAGCTGGCATCTCACTCTCTTTGAATCTTCTTTATCATGCTAAGAGGAGCAGGAAAAAGCAAAAAATTTCAGAATTGCACCTTGCAATGCGGAGAAATTACTGCTTGTGCATTTACAATATTCATTGATTTTTGCCATTGAAAAACATCATGTTATTCATATACCAGAAATGTTTGAAGCTACTGACTGAATGAAAGGAGCTGGCATCTCACTCTCTTTGAATCTTCTTTATCATGCTAAGAGGAGCAGGAAAAAGCAAAAAATTTCAGAATTGCACCTTGCAATGTGGAGAAATTACTGTTTGTGCATTTACAATATTCATTGATTTTTACCATTGAAAAACGTCCAGAAATGATTGAAGCTACTGACTGAATGAAAGTAGCTGTCATCTCACTCTCTTTGAATCTTCTTTATCATGCTAAGAGGAGCAGGAAAAAGCAAAAAATTTCAGACTTGCACCTTGCAATGCGGAGAAATTACTGTTTGTGCATTTACAATATTCATTGATTTTTGCCATTGAAAAACATCATGTTATTCATATACCAGAAATGTTTGAAGCTACTGACTGAATGAAAGGAGCTGGCATCTCACTCTCTTTGAATCTTCTTTATCATGCTAAGAGGAGCAGGAAAAAGCAAAAAATTTCAGAATTGCACCTTGCAATGCGGAGAAATTACTGTTTGTGCATTTACAATATTCATTGATTTTTGCCATTGAAAAACATCATGTTATTCATATACCAGAAATGTTTGAAGCTACTGACTGAATGAAAGGAGCTGGCATCTCACTCTCTTTGAATCTTCTTTATCATGCTAAGAGGAGCAGGAAAAAGCAAAAAATTTCAGAATTGCACCTTGCAATGTGGAGAAATTACTGTTTGTGCATTTACAATATTCATTGATTTTTACCATTGAAAAACGTCCAGAAATGATTGAAGCTACTGACTGAATGAAAGTAGCTGGCATCTCACTCTCTTTGAATCTTCTTTATCATGCTAAGAGGAGCAGGAAAAAGCAAAAAATTTCAGACTTGCACCTTGCAATGCGGAGAAATTACTGTTTGTGCATTTACAATATTCATTGATTTTTGCCATTGAAAAACATCATGTTATTCATATACCAGAAATGATTGAAGCTACTGACTGAATGAAAGGAGCTGGCATCTCACTCTCTTTGAATCTTCTTTATCATGCTAAGAGGAGCAGGAAAAAGTAAAAAAAATTTCAGAATTGCACCTTGCAATGCGGAGAAATTACTGTTTGTGCATTTATAATATTCAATGATTTTTGCCATTGAAAAACGTCCAGAAATGATTGAAGCTACTGACTGAACGAAAGGAGCTGGCATCTCACTCTCTTTGAATCTTCTTTATCATGCTAAGAGGAGCAGGAAAAAGCAAAAAATTTCAGAATTGCACCTTGCAATGCGGAGAAATTACTGTTTGTGCATTTACAATATTCATTGATTTTTGCCATTGAAAAACATCATGTTATTCATATACCAGAAATGTTTGAAGCTACTGACTGAATGAAAGGAGCTGACATCTCACTCTCTTTGAATCTTCTTTATCATGCTAAGAGGAGCAGGAAAAAGCAAAAAATTTCAGAATTGCACCTTGCAATGCGGAGAAATTACTGTTTGTGCATTTACAATATTCATTGATTTTTGCCATTGAAAAACATCCAGAAATGATTGAAGCTACTGACTGAATGAAAGGAGCTGGCATCTCACTCTCTTTGAATCTTCTTTATCATGCTAAGAGGAGCAGGAAAAAGCAAAAAATTTCAGAATTGCACCTTGCAATGCGGAGAAATTACTGTTTGTGCATTTACAATATTCATTGATTTTTGCCATTGAAAAACATCATGTTATTCATATACCAGAAATGTTTGAAGCTACTGACTGAATGAAAGGAGCTGGCATCTCACTCTCTTTGAATCTTCTTTATCATGCTAAGAGGAGCAGGAAAAAGCAAAAAATTTCAGAATTGCACCTTGCAATGCGGAGAAATTACTGTTTGTGCATTTACAATATTCATTGATTTTTGCCATTGAAAAACGTCCAGAAATGATTGAAGTTACTGACTGAATGAAAGGAGCTGGCATCTCACTCTCTTTGAATCTTCTTTATCATGCTAAGAGGAGCAGGAAAAAGCAAAAAATTTCAGAATTGCACCTTGCAATGCGGAGAAATTACTGTTTGTGCATTTACAATATTCATTGGTTTTTGCCATTGAAAAACGTCCAGAAATGATTGAAGCTACTGACTGAATGAAAGGAGCTGGCATCTCACTCTCTTTGAATCTTCTTTATCATGCTAAGAGGAGCAGGAAAAAGCAAAAAATTTCAGAATTGCACCTTGCAATGCGGAGAAATTACAGTTTGTGCATTTACAATATTCATTGATTTTTGCCATTGAAAAACATCCAGAAATGATTGAAGCTACTGACTGAATGAAAGGAGCTGGCATCTCACTCTCTTTGAATCTTCTTTATCATGCTAAGAGGAGCAGGAAAAAGCAAAAAATTTCAGAATTGCACCTTGCAATGCGGAGAAATTACTGTTTGTGCATTTACAATATTCATTGATTTTTGCCATTGAAAAACATCATGTTATTCATATACCAGAAATGTTTGAAGCTACTGACTGAATGAAAGGAGCTGGCATCTCACTCTCTTTGAATCTTCTTTATCATGCTAAGAGGAGCGGGAAAAAGCAAAAAATTTCAGAATTGCACCTTGCAATGCGGAGAAATTACTGTTTGTGCATTTACAATATTCATTGATTTTTGCCATTGAAAAACGTCCAGAAATGATTGAAGGTACTGACTGAATGAAAGGAGCTGGCATCTCACTCTCTTTGAATCTTCTTTATCATGCTAAGAGGAGCAGGAAAAAGCAAAAAATTTCAGAATTGCACCTTGCAATGCGGAGAAATTACTGTTTGTGCATTTACAATATTCATTGGTTTTTGCCATTGAAAAACGTCCAGAAATGATTGAAGCTACTGACTGAATGAAAGGAGCTGGCATCTCACTCTCTTTGAATCTTCTTTATCATGCTAAGAGGAGCAGGAAAAAGCAAAAAATTTCAGAATTGCACCTTGCAATGCGGAGAAATTACAGTTTGTGCATTTACAATATTCATTGATTTTTGCCATTGAAAAACATCCAGAAATGATTGAAGCTACTGACTGAATGAAAGGAGCTGGCATCTCACTCTCTTTGAATCTTCTTTATCATGCTAAGAGGAGCAGGAAAAAGCAAAAAATTTCAGAATTGCACCTTGCAATGCGGAGAAATTACTGCTTGTGCATTTACAATATTCATTGATTTTTGCCATTGAAAAACATCATGTTATTCATATACCAGAAATGTTTGAAGCTACTGACTGAATGAAAGGAGCTGGCATCTCACTCTCTTTGAATCTTCTTTATCATGCTAAGAGGAGCAGGAAAAAGCAAAAAATTTCAGAATTGCACCTTGCAATGCGGAGAAATTACTGTTTGTGCATTTACAATATTCATTGATTTTTGCCATTGAAAAACATCATGTTATTCATATACCAGAAATGTTTGAAGCTACTGACTGAATGAAAGGAGCTGGCATCTCACTCTCTTTGAATCTTCTTTATCATGCTAAGAGGAGCAGGAAAAAGCAAAAAATTTCAGAATTGCACCTTGCAATGCGGAGAAATTACTGTTTGTGCATTTACAATATTCATTGATTTTTGCCATTGAAAAACGTCCAGAAATGATTGAAGTTACTGACTGAATGAAAGGAGCTGGCATCTCACTCTCTTTGAATCTTCTTTATCATGCTAAGAGGAGCAGGAAAAAGCAAAAAATTTCAGAATTGCACCTTGCAATGCGGAGAAATTACTGTTTGTGCATTTACAATATTCATTGGTTTTTGCCATTGAAAAACGTCCAGAAATGATTGAAGCTACTGACTGAATGAAAGGAGCTGGCATCTCACTCTCTTTGAATCTTCTTTATCATGCTAAGAGGAGCAGGAAAAAGCAAAAAATTTCAGAATTGCACCTTGCAATGCGGAGAAATTACAGTTTGTGCATTTACAATATTCATTGATTTTTGCCATTGAAAAACATCCAGAAATGATTGAAGCTACTGACTGAATGAAAGGAGCTGGCATCTCACTCTCTTTGAATCTTCTTTATCATGCTAAGAGGAGCAGGAAAAAGCAAAAAATTTCAGAATTGCACCTTGCAATGCGGAGAAATTACTGTTTGTGCATTTACAATATTCATTGATTTTTGCCATTGAAAAACATCATGTTATTCATATACCAGAAATGTTTGAAGCTACTGACTGAATGAAAGGAGCTGGCATCTCACTCTCTTTGAATCTTCTTTATCATGCTAAGAGGAGCGGGAAAAAGCAAAAAATTTCAGAATTGCACCTTGCAATGCGGAGAAATTACTGTTTGTGCATTTACAATATTCATTGATTTTTGCCATTGAAAAACGTCCAGAAATGATTGAAGGTACTGACTGAATGAAAGGAGCTGGCATCTCACTCTCTTTGAATCTTCTTTATCATGCTAAGAGGAGCAGGAAAAAGCAAAAAATTTCAGAATTGCACCTTGCAATGCGGAGAAATTACTGTTTGTGCATTTACAATATTCATTGGTTTTTGCCATTGAAAAACGTCCAGAAATGATTGAAGCTACTGACTGAATGAAAGGAGCTGGCATCTCACTCTCTTTGAATCTTCTTTATCATGCTAAGAGGAGCAGGAAAAAGCAAAAAATTTCAGAATTGCACCTTGCAATGCGGAGAAATTACAGTTTGTGCATTTACAATATTCATTGATTTTTGCCATTGAAAAACATCCAGAAATGATTGAAGCTACTGACTGAATGAAAGGAGCTGGCATCTCACTCTCTTTGAATCTTCTTTATCATGCTAAGAGGAGCAGGAAAAAGCAAAAAATTTCAGAATTGCACCTTGCAATGCGGAGAAATTACTGTTTGTGCATTTACAATATTCATTGGTTTTTGCCATTGAAAAACGTCCAGAAATGATTGAAGCTACTGACTGAATGAAAGGAGCTGGCATCTCACTCTCTTTGAATCTTCTTTATCATGCTAAGAGGAGCAGGAAAAAGCAAAAAATTTCAGAATTGCACCTTGCAATGCGGAGAAATTACAGTTTGTGCATTTACAATATTCATTGATTTTTGCCATTGAAAAACATCCAGAAATGATTGAAGCTACTGACTGAATGAAAGGAGCTGGCATCTCACTCTCTTTGAATCTTCTTTATCATGCTAAGAGGAGCAGGAAAAAGCAAAAAATTTCAGAATTGCACCTTGCAATGCGGAGAAATTACTGTTTGTGCATTTACAATATTCATTGATTTTTGCCATTGAAAAACATCATGTTATTCATATACCAGAAATGTTTGAAGCTACTGACTGAATGAAAGGAGCTGGCATCTCACTCTCTTTGAATCTTCTTTATCATGCTAAGAGGAGCGGGAAAAAGCAAAAAATTTCAGAATTGCACCTTGCAATGCGGAGAAATTACTGTTTGTGCATTTACAATATTCATTGATTTTTGCCATTGAAAAACGTCCAGAAATGATTGAAGGTACTGACTGAATGAAAGGAGCTGGCATCTCACTCTCTTTGAATCTTCTTTATCATGCTAAGAGGAGCAGGAAAAAGCAAAAAATTTCAGAATTGCACCTTGCAATGCGGAGAAATTACTGTTTGTGCATTTACAATATTCATTGGTTTTTGCCATTGAAAAACGTCCAGAAATGATTGAAGCTACTGACTGAATGAAAGGAGCTGGCATCTCACTCTCTTTGAATCTTCTTTATCATGCTAAGAGGAGCAGGAAAAAGCAAAAAATTTCAGAATTGCACCTTGCAATGCGGAGAAATTACAGTTTGTGCATTTACAATATTCATTGATTTTTGCCATTGAAAAACATCCAGAAATGATTGAAGCTACTGACTGAATGAAAGGAGCTGGCATCTCACTCTCTTTGAATCTTCTTTATCATGCTAAGAGGAGCAGGAAAAAGCAAAAAATTTCAGAATTGCACCTTGCAATGCGGAGAAATTACTGCTTGTGCATTTACAATATTCATTGATTTTTGCCATTGAAAAACATCATGTTATTCATATACCAGAAATGTTTGAAGCTACTGACTGAATGAAAGGAGCTGGCATCTCACTCTCTTTGAATCTTCTTTATCATGCTAAGAGGAGCAGGAAAAAGCAAAAAATTTCAGAATTGCACCTTGCAATGTGGAGAAATTACTGTTTGTGCATTTACAATATTCATTGATTTTTACCATTGAAAAACGTCCAGAAATGATTGAAGCTACTGACTGAATGAAAGTAGCTGGCATCTCACTCTCTTTGAATCTTCTTTATCATGCTAAGAGGAGCAGGAAAAAGCAAAAAATTTCAGACTTGCACCTTGCAATGCGGAGAAATTACTGTTTGTGCATTTATAATATTTATTGATTTTTGCCATTGAAAAACATCATGTTATTCATATACCAGAAATGTTTGAAGCTACTGACTGAATGAAAGGAGCTGGCATCTCACTCTCTTTGAATCTTCTTTATCATGCTAAGAGGAGCAGGAAAAAGCAAAAAATTTCAGAATTGCACCTTGCAATGCGGAGAAATTACTGTTTGTGCATTTACAATATTCATTGATTTTTGCCATTGAAAAACATCATGTTATTCATATACCAGAAATGTTTGAAGCTACTGACTGAATGAAAGGAGCTGGCATCTCACTCTCTTTGAATCTTCTTTATCATGCTAAGAGGAGCAGGAAAAAGCAAAAAATTTCAGAATTGCACCTTGCAATGTGGAGAAATTACTGTTTGTGCATTTACAATATTCATTGATTTTTACCATTGAAAAACGTCCAGAAATGATTGAAGCTACTGACTGAATGAAAGTAGCTGGCATCTCACTCTCTTTGAATCTTCTTTATCATGCTAAGAGGAGCAGGAAAAAGCAAAAAATTTCAGACTTGCACCTTGCAATGCGGAGAAATTACTG
This sequence comes from Phyllobates terribilis, assembly GCF_046119375.1. Lineage (NCBI taxonomy): Eukaryota > Metazoa > Chordata > Amphibia > Anura > Dendrobatidae > Phyllobates > Phyllobates terribilis. The sequence goes on along the minus strand of NW_027366808.1, from coordinate 31,262 downwards.
TTTGTGCATTTACAATATTCATTGATTTTTGCCATTGAAAAACATCATGTTATTCATATACCAGAAATGATTGAAGCTACTGACTGAATGAAAGGAGCTGGCATCTCACTCTCTTTGAATCTTCTTTATCATGCTAAGAGGAGCAGGAAAAAGTAAAAAAAATTTCAGAATTGCACCTTGCAATGCGGAGAAATTACTGTTTGTGCATTTATAATATTCAATGATTTTTGCCATTGAAAAACGTCCAGAAATGATTGAAGCTACTGACTGAACGAAAGGAGCTGGCATCTCACTCTCTTTGAATCTTCTTTATCATGCTAAGAGGAGCAGGAAAAAGCAAAAAATTTCAGAATTGCACCTTGCAATGCGGAGAAATTACTGTTTGTGCATTTACAATATTCATTGATTTTTGCCATTGAAAAACATCATGTTATTCATATACCAGAAATGTTTGAAGCTACTGACTGAATGAAAGGAGCTGACATCTCACTCTCTTTGAATCTTCTTTATCATGCTAAGAGGAGCAGGAAAAAGCAAAAAATTTCAGAATTGCACCTTGCAATGCGGAGAAATTACTGTTTGTGCATTTACAATATTCATTGATTTTTGCCATTGAAAAACATCCAGAAATGATTGAAGCTACTGACTGAATGAAAGGAGCTGGCATCTCACTCTCTTTGAATCTTCTTTATCATGCTAAGAGGAGCAGGAAAAAGCAAAAAATTTCAGAATTGCACCTTGCAATGCGGAGAAATTACTGTTTGTGCATTTACAATATTCATTGATTTTTGCCATTGAAAAACATCATGTTATTCATATACCAGAAATGTTTGAAGCTACTGACTGAATGAAAGGAGCTGGCATCTCACTCTCTTTGAATCTTCTTTATCATGCTAAGAGGAGCAGGAAAAAGCAAAAAATTTCAGAATTGCACCTTGCAATGCGGAGAAATTACTGTTTGTGCATTTACAATATTCATTGATTTTTGCCATTGAAAAACGTCCAGAAATGATTGAAGTTACTGACTGAATGAAAGGAGCTGGCATCTCACTCTCTTTGAATCTTCTTTATCATGCTAAGAGGAGCAGGAAAAAGCAAAAAATTTCAGAATTGCACCTTGCAATGCGGAGAAATTACTGTTTGTGCATTTACAATATTCATTGGTTTTTGCCATTGAAAAACGTCCAGAAATGATTGAAGCTACTGACTGAATGAAAGGAGCTGGCATCTCACTCTCTTTGAATCTTCTTTATCATGCTAAGAGGAGCAGGAAAAAGCAAAAAATTTCAGAATTGCACCTTGCAATGCGGAGAAATTACAGTTTGTGCATTTACAATATTCATTGATTTTTGCCATTGAAAAACATCCAGAAATGATTGAAGCTACTGACTGAATGAAAGGAGCTGGCATCTCACTCTCTTTGAATCTTCTTTATCATGCTAAGAGGAGCAGGAAAAAGCAAAAAATTTCAGAATTGCACCTTGCAATGCGGAGAAATTACTGTTTGTGCATTTACAATATTCATTGATTTTTGCCATTGAAAAACATCATGTTATTCATATACCAGAAATGTTTGAAGCTACTGACTGAATGAAAGGAGCTGGCATCTCACTCTCTTTGAATCTTCTTTATCATGCTAAGAGGAGCAGGAAAAAGCAAAAAATTTCAGAATTGCACCTTGCAATGTGGAGAAATTACTGTTTGTGCATTTACAATATTCATTGATTTTTACCATTGAAAAACGTCCAGAAATGATTGAAGCTACTGACTGAATGAAAGTAGCTGGCATCTCACTCTCTTTGAATCTTCTTTATCATGCTAAGAGGAGCAGGAAAAAGCAAAAAATTTCAGACTTGCACCTTGCAATGCGGAGAAATTACTGTTTGTGCATTTACAATATTCATTGATTTTTGCCATTGAAAAACATCATGTTATTCATATACCAGAAATGTTTGAAGCTACTGACTGAATGAAAGGAGCTGGCATCTCACTCTCTTTGAATCTTCTTTATCATGCTAAGAGGAGCAGGAAAAAGCAAAAAATTTCAGAATTGCACCTTGAAATGCGGAGAAATTACTGTTTGTGCATTTACAATATTCATTGATTTTTGCCATTGAAAAACATCATGTTATTCATATACCAGAAATGATTGAAGCTACTGACTGAATGAAAGAAGCTGGCATCTCACTCTCTTTGAATCTTCTTTATCATGCTAAGAGGAGCAGGAAAAAGTAAAAAATTTCAGAATTGCACCTTGCAATGCGGAGAAATTACTGTTTGTGCATTTATAATATTCAATGATTTTTGCCATTGAAAAACGTCCAGAAATGATTGAAGCTACTGACTGAACGAAAGGAGCTGGCATCTCACTCTCTTTGAATCTTCTTTATCATGCTAAGAGGAGCAGGAAAAAGCAAAAAATTTCAGAATTGCACCTTGCAATGCGGAGAAATTACTGTTTGTGCATTTACAATATTCATTGATTTTTGCCATTGAAAAACATCCAGAAATGATTGAAGCTACTGACTGAATGAAAGGAGCTGGCATCTCACTCTCTTTGAATCTTCTTTATCATGCTAAGAGGAGCAGGAAAAAGCAAAAAATTTCAGAATTGCACCTTGCAATGCGGAGAAATTACTGTTTGTGCATTTACAATATTCATTGATTTTTGCCATTGAAAAACATCATGTTATTCATATACCAGAAATGTTTGAAGCTACTGACTGAATGAAAGGAGCTGACATCTCACTCTCTTTGAATCTTCTTTATCATGCTAAGAGGAGCAGGAAAAAGCAAAAAATTTCAGAATTGCACCTTGCAATGCGGAGAAATTACTGTTTGTGCATTTACAATATTCATTGATTTTTGCCATTGAAAAACGTCCAGAAATGATTGAAGCTACTGACTGAATGAAAGGAGCTGGCATCTCACTCTCTTTGAATCTTCTTTATCATGCTAAGAGGAGCAGGAAAAAGCAAAAAATTTCAGAATTGCACCTTGCAATGCGAAGAAATTACTGTTTGTGCATTTACAATATTCATTGATTTTTGCCATTGAAAAACATGTTATTCATATACCAGAAATGTTTGAAGCTACTGACTGAATGAAAGGAGCTGGCACCTCACTCTCTTTGAATCTTCTTTATCATGCTAAGAGGAGCGGGAAAAAGAAAAAATTTCAGAATTGCACCTTGCAATGCGGAGAAATTACTGTTTGTGCATTTATAATATTCAATGATTTTTGCCATTGAAAAACGTCCAGAAATGATTGAAGCTACTGACTGAACGAAAGGAGCTGGCATCTCACTCTCTTTGAATCTTCTTTATCATGCTAAGAGGAGCAGGAAAAAGCAAAAAATTTCAGAATTGCACCTTGCAATGCGGAGAAATTACTGTTTGTGCATTTACAATATTCATTGATTTTTGCCATTGAAAAACATCCAGAAATGATTGAAGCTACTGACTGAATGAAAGGAGCTGGCATCTCACTCTCTTTGAATCTTCTTTATCATGCTAAGAGGAGCAGGAAAAAGCAAAAAATTTCAGAATTGCACCTTGCAATGCGGAGAAATTACTGTTTGTGCATTTACAATTTTCATTGATTTTTTGCCATTGAAAAACATCATGTTATTCATATACCAGAAATGTTTGAAGCTACTGACTGAATGAAAGGAGCTGACATCTCACTCTCTTTGAATCTTCTTTATCATGCTAAGAGGAGCAGGAAGAAGCAAAAAAATTCAGAATTTCACCTTGCAATGCGGAGAAATTGCTGTTTGTGCATTTACAATATTCATTGATTTTTGCCATTGAAAAACGTCCAGAAATGATTGAAGCTACTGACTGAATGAAAGGAGCTGGCATCTCACTCTCTTTGAATCTTCTTTATCATGCTAAGAGGAGCAGGAAAAAGCAAAAAATTTCAGAATTGCACCTTGCAATGCGGAGAAATTACTGTTTGTGCATTTACAATATTCATTGATTTTTGCCATTGAAAAACATGTTATTCATATACCAGAAATGTTTGAAGCTACTGACTGAATGAAAGGAGCTGGCACCTCACTCTCTTTGAATCTTCTTTATCATGCTAAGAGGAGCGGGAAAAAGCAAAAAATTTCAGAATTGCACCTTGCAATGCGGAGAAATTACTGTTTGTGCATTTACAATATTCATTGATTTTTGCCATTGAAAAACGTCCAGAAATGATTGAAGGTACTGACTGAATGAAAGGAGCTGGCATCTCACTCTCTTTGAATCTTCTTTATCATGCTAAGAGGAGCAGGAAAAAGCAAAAAATTTCAGAATTGCACCTTGCAATGCGGAGAAATTACAGTTTGTGCATTTACAATATTCATTGATTTTTGCCATTGAAAAACATCCAGAAATGATTGAAGCTACTGACTGAATGAAAGGAGCTGGCATCTCACTCTCTTTGAATCTTCTTTATCATGCTAAGAGGAGCAGGAAAAAGCAAAAAATTTCAGAATTGCACCTTGCAATGCGGAGAAATTACTGTTTGTGCATTTACAATATTCATTGATTTTTGCCATTGAAAAACATCATGTTATTCATATACCAGAAATGTTTGAAGCTACTGACTGAATGAAAGGAGCTGGCATCTCACTCTCTTTGAATCTTCTTTATCATGCTAAGAGGAGCAGGAAAAAGCAAAAAATTTCAGAATTGCACCTTGCAATGTGGAGAAATTACTGTTTGTGCATTTACAATATTCATTGATTTTTACCATTGAAAAACGTCCAGAAATGATTGAAGCTACTGACTGAATGAAAGTAGCTGGCATCTCACTCTCTTTGAATCTTCTTGATCATGCTAAGAGGAGCAGGAAAAAGCAAAAAATTTCAGACTTGCACCTTGCAATGCGGAGAAATTACTGTTTGTGCATTTACAATATTCATTGATTTTTGCCATTGAAAAACATCATGTTATTCATATACCAGAAATGTTTGAAGCTACTGACTGAATGAAAGGAGCTGGCATCTCACTCTCTTTGAATCTTCTTTATCATGCTAAGAGGAGCAGGAAAAAGCAAAAAATTTCAGAATTGCACCTTGCAATGTGGAGAAATTACTGTTTGTGCATTTACAATATTCATTGATTTTTACCATTGAAAAACGTCCAGAAATGATTGAAGCTACTGAATGAATGAAAGTAGCTGGCATCTCACTCTCTTTGAATCTTCTTTATCATGCTAAGAGGAGCAGGAAAAAGCAAAAAAATTTCAGACTTGCACCTTGCAATGCGGAGAAATTACTGTTTGTGCATTTACAATATTCATTGATTTTTGCCATTGAAAAACATCATGTTATTCATATACCAGAAATGTTTGAAGCTACTGACTGAATGAAAGGAGCTGGCATCTCACTCTCTTTGAATCTTCTTTATCATGCTAAGAGGAGCAGGAAAAAGCAAAAAATTTCAGAATTGCACCTTGCAATGCGGAGAAATTACTGTTTGTGCATTTACAATATTCATTGATTTTTGCCATTGAAAAACATCATGTTATTCATATACCAGAAATGATTGAAGCTACTGACTGAATGAAAGGAGCTGGCATCTCACTCTCTTTGAATCTTCTTTATCATGCTAAGAGGAGCAGGAAAAAGTAAAAAATTTCAGAATTGCACCTTGCAATGCGGAGAAATTACTGTTTGTGCATTTATAATATTCAATGATTTTTGCCATTGAAAAACGTCCAGAAATGATAGAAGCTACTGACTGAACGAAAGGAGCTGGCATCTCACTCTCTTTGAATCTTCTTTATCATGCTAAGAGGAGCAGGAAAAAGCAAAAAATTTCAGAATTGCACCTTGCAATGCGGAGAAATTACTGTTTGTGCATTTACAATATTCATTGATTTTTGCCATTGAAAAACATCCAGAAATGATTGAAGCTACTGACTGAATGAAAGGAGCTGGCATCTCACTCTCTTTGAATCTTCTTTATCATGCTAAGAGGAGCAGGAAAAAGCAAAAAATTTCAGAATTGCACCTTGCAATGCGGAGAAATTACTGTTTGTGCATTTACAATATTCATTGATTTTTGCCATTGAAAAACATCATGTTATTCATATACCAGAAATGTTTGAAGCTACTGACTGAATGAAAGGAGCTGACATCTCACTCTCTTTGAATCTTCTTTATCATGCTAAGAGGAGCAGGAAAAAGCAAAAAATTTCAGAATTGCACCTTGCAATGCGGAGAAATTACTGTTTGTGCATTTACAATATTCATTGATTTTTGCCATTGAAAAACATCCAGAAATGATTGAAGCTACTGACTGAATGAAAGGAGCTGGCATCTCACTCTCTTTGAATCTTCTTTATCATGCTAAGAGGAGCAGGAAAAAGCAAAAAATTTCAGAATTGCACCTTGCAATGCGGAGAAATTACTGTTTGTGCATTTACAATATTCATTGATTTTTGCCATTGAAAAACATCATGTTATTCATATACCAGAAATGTTTGAAGCTACTGACTGAATGAAAGGAGCTGGCATCTCACTCTCTTTGAATCTTCTTTATCATGCTAAGAGGAGCAGGAAAAAGCAAAAAATTTCAGAATTGCACCTTGCAATGCGGAGAAATTACTGTTTGTGCATTTACAATATTCATTGATTTTTGCCATTGAAAAACATCATGTTATTCATATACCAGAAATGTTTGAAGCTACTGACTGAATGAAAGGAGCTGGCATCTCACTCTCTTTGAATCTTCTTTATCATGCTAAGAGGAGCAGGAAAAAGCAAAAAATTTCAGAATTGCACCTTGCAATGTGGAGAAATTACTGTTTGTGCATTTACAATATTCATTGATTTTTACCATTGAAAAACGTCCAGAAATGATTGAAGCTACTGACTGAATGAAAGTAACTGGCATCTCACTCTCTTTGAATCTTCTTTATCATGCTAAGAGGAGCAGGAAAAAGCAAAAAATTTCAGAATTGCACCTTGCAATGCGGAGAAATTACTGTTTGTGCATTTACAATATTCATTGATTTTTGCCATTGAAAAACATCATGTTATTCATATACCAGAAATGTTTGAAGCTACTGACTGAATGAAAGGAGCTGGCATCTCACTCTCTTTGAATCTTCTTTATCATGCTAAGAGGAGCAGGAAAAAGCAAAAAATTTCAGAATTGCACCTTGCAATGCGGAGAAATTACTGTTTGTGCATTTACAATATTCATTGATTTTTGCCATTGAAAAACGTCCAGAAATGATTGAAGCTACTGACTGAATGAAAGGAGCTGGCATCTCACTCTCTTTGAATCTTCTTTATCATGCTAAGAGGAGCAGGAAAAAGCAAAAAATTTCAGAATTGCACCTTGCAATGCGGAGAAATTACTGTTTGTGCATTTACAATCTTCATTAATTTTTGCCATTGAAAAACGTCCAGAAATGATTGAAGCTACTGACTGAATGAAAGGAGCTGGCATCTCACTCTCTTTGAATCTTCTTTATCATGCTAAGAGGAGCAGGAAAAATCAAAAAATTTCAGAATTGCACCTTGCAATGCGGAGAAATTACTGTTTGTGCATTTACAATATTCATTGATTTTTGCCATTGAAAAACATGTTATTCATATACCAGAAATGTTTGAAGCTACTGACTGAATGAAAGGAGCTGGCACCTCACTCTCTTTGAATCTTCTTTATCATGCTAAGAGGAGCGGGAAAAAGCAAAAAATTTCAGAATTGCACCTTGCAATGCGGAGAAATTACTGTTTGTGCATTTACAATATTCATTGATTTTTGCCATTGAAAAACGTCCAGAAATGATTGAAGGTACTGACTGAATGAAAGGAGCTGGCATCTCACTCTCTTTGAATCTTCTTTATCATGCTAAGAGGAGCAGGAAAAAGCAAAAAATTTCAGAATTGCACCTTGCAATGCGGAGAAATTACTGTTTGTGCATTTACAATATTCATTGATTTTTGCCATTGAAAAACATCATGTTATTCATATACCAGAAATGATTGAAGCTACTGACTGAATGAAAGGAGCTGGCATCTCACTCTCTTTGAATCTTCTTTATCATGCTAAGAGGAGCAGGAAAAAGTAAAAAATTTCAGAATTGCACCTTGCAATGCGGAGAAATTACTGTTTGTGCATTTATAATATTCAATGATTTTTGCCATTGAAAAATGTCCAGAAATGATAGAAGCTACTGACTGAACGAAAGGAGCTGGCATCTCACTCTCTTTGAATCTTCTTTATCATGCTAAGAGGAGCAGGAAAAAGCAAAAAATTTTCGAATTGCACCTTGCAATGCGGAGAAATTACTGTTTGTGCATTTACAATATTCATTGATTTTTGCCATTGAAAAACATCCAGAAATGATTGAAGCTACTGACTGAATGAAAGGAGCTGGCATCTCACTCTCTTTGAATCTTCTTTATCATGCTAAGAGGAGCAGGAAAAAGCAAAAAATTTCAGAATTGCACCTTGCAATGCGGAGAAATTACTGTTTGTGCATTTACAATATTCATTGATTTTTGCCATTGAAAAACATCATGTTATTCATATACCAGAAATGTTTGAAGCTACTGACTGAATGAAAGGAGCTGACATCTCACTCTCTTTGAATCTTCTTTATCATGCTAAGAGGAGCAGGAAAAAGCAAAAAATTTCAGAATTGCACCTTGCAATGCGGAGAAATTACTGTTTGTGCATTTACAATATTCATTGATTTTTGCCATTGAAAAACATCCAGAAATGATTGAAGCTACTGACTGAATGAAAGGAGCTGGCATCTCACTCTCTTTGAATCTTCTTTATCATGCTAAGAGGAGCAGGAAAAAGCAAAAAATTTCAGAATTGCACCTTGCAATGCGGAGAAATTACTGTTTGTGCATTTACAATATTCATTGATTTTTGCCATTGAAAAACATCATGTTATTCATATACCAGAAATGTTTGAAGCTACTGACTGAATGAAAGGAGCTGGCATCTCACTCTCTTTGAATCTTCTTTATCATGCTAAGAGGAGCAGGAAAAAGCAAAAAATTTCAGAATTGCACCTTGCAATGCGGAGAAATTACTGTTTGTGCATTTACAATATTCATTGATTTTTGCCATTGAAAAACATCATGTTATTCATATACCAGAAATGTTTGAAGCTACTGACTGAATGAAAGGAGCTGGCATCTCACTCTCTTTGAATCTTCTTTATCATGCTAAGAGGAGCAGGAAAAAGCAAAAAATTTCAGAATTGCACCTTGCAATGTGGAGAAATTACTGTTTGTGCATTTACAATATTCATTGATTTTTACCATTGAAAAACGTCCAGAAATGATTGAAGCTACTGACTGAATGAAAGTATCTGGCATCTCACTCTCTTTGAATCTTCTTTATCATGCTAAGAGGAGCAGGAAAAAGCAAAAAATTTCAGACTTGCACCTTGCAATGCGGAGAAATTACTGTTTGTGCATTTACAATATTCATTGATTTTTGCCATTGAAAAACATCATGTTATTCATATACCAGAAATGTTTGAAGCTACTGACTGAATGAAAGGAGCTGGCATCTCACTCTCTTTGAATCTTCTTTATCATGCTAAGAGGAGCAGGAAAAAGCAAAAAATTTCAGAATTGCACCTTGCAATGCGGAGAAATTACTGTTTGTGCATTTACAATCTTCATTAATTTTTGCCATTGAAAAATGTCCAGAAATGATTGAAGCTACTGACTGAATGAAAGGAGCTGGCATCTCACTCTCTTTGAATCTTCTTTATCATGCTAAGAGGAGCAGGAAAAATCAAAAAATTTCAGAATTGCACCTTGCAATGCAGAGAAATTACTGTTTGTGCATTTACAATATTCATTGATTTTTGCCATTGAAAAACATGTTATTCATATACCAGAAATGTTTGAAGCTACTGACTGAATGAAAGGAGCTGGCACCTCACTCTCTTTGAATCTTCTTTATCATGCTAAGAGGAGCGGGAAAAAGCAAAAAATTTCAGAATTGCACCTTGCAATGCGGAGAAATTACTGTTTGTGCATTTACAATATTCATTGATTTTTGCCATTGAAAAACGTCCAGAAATGATTGAAGGTACTGACTGAATGAAAGGAGCTGGCATCTCACTCTCTTTGAATCTTCTTTATCATGCTAAGAGGAGCAGGAAAAAGCAAAAAATTTCAGAATTGCACCTTGCAATGCGGAGAAATTACTGTTTGTGCATTTACAATATTCATTGATTTTTGCCACTGAAAAACGTCCAGAAATGATTGAAGCTACTGACTGAATGAAAGGAGCTGGCATCTCACTCTCTTTGAATCTTCTTTATCATGCTAAGAGGAGCAGGAAAAAGCAAAAAATTTCAGAATTGCACCTTGCAATGCGGAGAAATTACAGTTTGTGCATTTACAATATTCATTGATTTTTGCCATTGAAAAACATCCAGAAATGATTGAAGCTACTGACTGAATGAAAGGAGCTGGCATCTCACTCTCTTTGAATCTTCTTTATCATGCTAAGAGGAGCAGGAAAAAGCAAAAAATTTCAGAATTGCACCTTGCAATGCGGAGAAATTACTGTTTGTGCATTTACAATATTCATTGATTTTTGCCATTGAAAAACATCATGTTATTCATATACCAGAAATGTTTGAAGCTACTGACTGAATGAAAGGAGCTGGCATCTCACTCTCTTTGAATCTTCTTTATCATGCTAAGAGGAGCAGGAAAAAGCAAAAAATTTCAGAATTGCACCTTGCAATGTGGAGAAATTACTGTTTGTGCATTTACAATATTCATTGATTTTTACCATTGAAAAACGTCCAGAAATGATTGAAGCTACTGACTGAATGAAAGTAGCTGGCATCTCACTCTCTTTGAATCTTCTTTATCATGCTAAGAGGAGCAGGAAAAAGCAAAAAATTTCAGACTTGCACCTTGCAATGCGGAGAAATTACTGTTTGTGCATTTACAATATTCATTGATTTTTGCCATTGAAAAACATCATGTTATTCATATACCAGAAATGTTTGAAGCTACTGACTGAATGAAAGGAGCTGGCATCTCACTCTCTTTGAATCTTCTTTATCATGCTAAGAGGAGCAGGAAAAAGCAAAAAATTTCAGAATTGCACCTTGCAATGCGGAGAAATTACTGTTTGTACATTTACAATATTCATTGATTTTTGCCATTGAAAAACATCCAGAAATGATTGAAGCTACTGACTGAATGAAAGGAGCTGGCATCTCACTCTCTTTGAATCTTCTTTATCATGCTAAGAGGAGCAGGAAAAAGCAAAAAATTTCAGAATTGCACCTTGCAATGCGGAGAAATTACTGTTTGTGCATTTACAATATTCATTGATTTTTGCCATTGAAAAACATCATGTTATTCATATACCAGAAATGTTTGAAGCTACTGACTGAATGAAAGGAGCTGACATCACACTCTCTTTGAATCTTCTTTATCATGCTAAGAGGAGCAGGAAAAAGCAAAAGATTTCAGAATTGCACCTTGCAATGCGGAGAAATTACTGTTTGTGCATTTACAATATTCATTGATTTTTGCCATTGAAAAACATCCAGAAATGATTGAAGCTACTGACTGAATGAAAAGAGCTGGCATCTCACTCTCTTTGAATCTTCTTTATCATGCTAAGAGGAGCAGGAAAAAGCAAAAAATTTCAGAATTGCACCTTGCAATGCGGAGAAATTACTGTTTGTGCATTTACAATATTCATTGATTTTTGCCATTGAAAAACATCATGTTATTCATATACCAGAAATGTTTGAAGCTACTGACTGAATGAAAGGAGCTGGCATCTCACTCTCTTTGAATCTTCTTTATCATGCTAAGAGGAGCAGGAAAAAGCAAAAAATTTCAGAATTGCACCTTGCAATGTGGAGAAATTACTGTTTGTGCATTTACAATATTCATTGATTTTTACGATTGAAAAACGTCCAGAAATGATTGAAGCTACTGACTGAATGAAAGTAGCTGGCATCTCACTCTCTTTGAATCTTCTTTATCATGCTAAGAGGAGCAGGAAAAAGCAAAAAATTTCAGACTTGCACCTTGCAATGCGGAGAAATTACTGTTTGTGCATTTACAATATTCATTGATTTTTGCCATTGAAAAACATCATGTTATTCATATACCAGAAATGTTTGAAGCTACTGACTGAATGAAAGGAGCTGGCATCTCACTCTCTTTGAATCTTCTTTATCATGCTAGGATTAGCAGGAAAAAGCAAAAAATTTCAGAATTGCACCTTGCAATGTGGAGATATTACTGTTTGTGCATTTACAATATTCATTGATTTTTGCCATTGAAAAACGTCCAGAAATGTTTGAAGCTACTGACTGAATGAAAGGAGCTGGCATCTCACTCTCTTTGAATCTTCTTTATCATGCTAGGATTAGCAGGAAAAAGCAAAAAATTTCAGAATTGCACCTTGCAATGTGGAGATATTACTGTTTGTGCATTTACAATATTCATTGATTTTTGCCATTGAAAAACGTTTTTCATATACCAGAAATGTTTGAAGCTACTGACTGAATGAAAGGAGCTGGCATCTCACTCTCTTTGAATCTTCTTTATCATGCTAGGATTAACAGGAAAAAGCAAAAAATTTCAGAATTGCACCTTGCAATGTGGAGATATTACTGTTTGTGCATTTACAATATTCATTGATTTTTGCCATTGAAAAACGTCCAGAAATGTTTGAAGCTACTGACTGAATGAAAGGAGCTGGCATCTCGCTCTCTTTGAATCTTCTTTATCATGCTAGGATTAACAGGAAAAAGCTAAAAATTTCAGAATTGCACCTTGCAATGTGGAGATATTACTGTTTGTGCATTTACAATATTCATTGATTTTTGCCATTGAAAAACATGTTTTTCATATACCAGAAATGTTTGAAGCTACTGACTGAATGAAAGGAGCTGGCATCTCACTCTCTTTGAATCTTCTTTATCATGCTAGGATTAGCAGGAAAAAGCAAAAAATTTCAGAATTGCGCCTTGCAATGTGGAGATATTACTGTTTGTGCATTTACAATATTCATTGATTTTTGCCATTGAAAAACATGTTTTTCATATACCAGAAATGTTTGAAGCTACTGACTGAATGAAAGGAGCTGGCATCTCACTCTCTTTGAATCTTCTTTATCATGCTAGGATTAGCAGGAAAAAGCAAAAAATTTCAGAATTGCACCTTGCAATGTGGAGATATTACTGTTTGTGCATTTACAATATTCATTGATTTTTGCCATTGAAAAACATGTTTTTCATATACCAGAAATGTTTGAAGCTACTGACTGAATGAAAGGAGCTGGCATCTCACTCTCTTTGAATCTTCTTTATCATGCTAGGATTAACAGGAAAAAGCAAAAAATTTCAGAATTGCACCTTGCAATGTGGAGATATTACTGTTTGTGCATTTACAATATTCATTGATTTTTGCCATTGAAAAACGTCCAGAAATGTTTGAAGCTACTGACTGAATGAAAGGAGCTGGCATCTCACTCTCTTTGAATCTTCTTTATCATGCTAGGATTAGCAGGAAAAAGCAAAAAATTTCAGAATTGCACCTTGCAATGTGGAGATATTACTGTTTGTGCATTTACAATATTCATTGATTTTTGCCATTGAAAAACATGTTTTTCATATACCAGAAATGTTTGAAGCTACTGACTGAATGAAAGGAGCTGGCATCTCACTCTCTTTGAATCTTCTTTATCATTCTAGGATTAACAGGAAAAAGCAAAAAATTTCAGAATTGCACCTTGCAATGTGGAGATATTACTGTTTGTGCATTTACAATATTCATTGATTTTTGCCATTGAAAAACATGTTTTTCATATACCAGAAATGTTTGAAGCTACTGACTGAATGAAAGGAGCTGGCATCTCACTCTCTTTGAATCTTCTTTATCATGCTAGGATTAACAGGAAAAAGCAAAAAATTTCAGAATTGCACCTTGCAATGTGGAGATATTACTGTTTGTGCATTTACAATATTCATTGATTTTTGCCATTGAAAAACGTCCAGAAATGTTTGAAGCTACTGACTGAATGAAAGGAGCTGGCATCTCACTCTCTTTGAATCTTCTTTATCATGCTAGGATTAGCAGGAAAAAGCAAAAAATTTCTGAATTGCACCTTGCAATGTGGAGATATTACTGTTTGTGCATTTACAATATTCATTGATTTTTGAGATTGAAAAACATGTTTTTCATATACCAGAAATGTTTGAAGCTACTGACTGAATGAAAGGAGCTGGCATCTCACTCTCTTTGAATCTTCTTTATCATGCTAGGATTAGCAGGAAAAAGCAAAAAATTTCAGAATTGCACCTTGCAATGTGGAGATATTACTGTTTGTGCATTTACAATATTCATTGATTTTTGCCATTGAAAAACATGTTTTTCATATACCAGAAATGTTTGAAGCTACTGACTGAATGAAAGGAGCTGGCATCTCACTCTCTTTGAATCTTCTTTATCATGCTAGGATTAACAGGAAAAAGCAAAAAATTTCAGAATTGCACCTTGCAATGTGGAGATATTACTGTTTGTGCATTTACAATATTCATTGATTTTTCCCATTGAAAAACGTCCAGAAATGTTTGAAGCTACTGACTGAATGAAAGGAGCTGGCATCTCACTCTCTTTGAATCTTCTTTATCATGCTAGGATTAGCAGGAAAAAGCAAAAAATTTCAGAATTGCACCTTGCAATGTGGAGATATTACTGTTTGTGCATTTACAATATTCATTGATTTTTGCCATTGAAAAACATGTTTTTCATATACCAGAAATGTTTGAAGCTACTGACTGAATGAAAGGAGCTGGCATCTCACTCTCTTTGAATCTTCTTTATCATGCTAGGATTAGCAGGAAAAAGCAAAAAATTTCAGAATTGCACCTTGCAATGTGGAGATATTACTGTTTGTGCATTTACAATATTCATTGATTTTTGCCATTGAAAAACGTCCAGAAATGTTTGAAGCTACTGACTGAATGAAAGGAGCTGGCATCTCACTCTCTTTGAATCTTCTTTATCATGCTAGGATTAGCAGGAAAAAGCAAAAAATTTCAGAATTGCACCTTGCAATGTGGAGATATTACTGTTTGTGCATTTACAATATTCATTGATTTTTGCCATTGAAAAACATGTTTTTCATATACCAGAAATGTTTGAAGCTACTGACTGAATGAAAGGAGCTGGCATCTCATTCTCTTTGAATCTTCTTTATCATGCTAGGATTAGCAGGAAAAAGCAAAAAATTTCTGAATTGCACCTTGCAATGTGGAGATATTACTGTTTGTGCATTTACAATATTCATTGATTTTTGCCATTGAAAAACATGTTTTTCATATACCAGAAATGTTTGAAGCTACTGACTGAATGAAAGGAGCTGGCATCTCACTCTCTTTGAATCTTCTTTATCATGCTAGGATTAGCAGGAAAAAGCAAAAAATTTCAGAATTGCACCTTGCAATGTGGAGATATTACTGTTTGTGCATTTACAATATTCATTGATTTTTGCCATTGAAAAACATGTTTTTCATATACCAGAAATGTTTGAAGCTACTGACTGAATGAAAGGAGCTGGCATCTCACTCTCTTTGAATCTTCTTTATCATGCTAGGATTAACAGGAAAAAGCAAAAAATTTCAGAATTGCACCTTGCAATGTGGAGATATTACTGTTTGTGCATTTACAATATTCATTGATTTTTCCCATTGAAAAACGTCCAGAAATGTTTGAAGCTACTGACTGAATGAAAGGAGCTGGCATCTCACTCTCTTTGAATCTTCTTTATCATGCTAGGATTAGCAGGAAAAAGCAAAAAATTTCAGAATTGCACCTTGCAATGTGGAGATATTACTGTTTGTGCATTTACAATATTCATTGATTTTTGCCATTGAAAAACATGTTTTTCATATACCAGAAATGTTTGAAGCTACTGACTGAATGAAAGGAGCTGGCATCTCACTCTCTTTGAATCTTCTTTATCATGCTAGGATTAGCAGGAAAAAGCAAAAAATTTCAGAATTGCACCTTGCAATGTGGAGATATTACTGTTTGTGCATTTACAATATTCATTGATTTTTGCCATTGAAAAACGTCCAGAAATGTTTGAAGCTACTGACTGAATGAAAGGAGCTGGCATCTCACTCTCTTTGAATCTTCTTTATCATGCTAGGATTAGCAGGAAAAAGCAAAAAATTTCAGAATTGCACCTTGCAATGTGGAGATATTACTGTTTGTGCATTTACAATATTCATTGATTTTTGCCATTGAAAAACATGTTTTTCATATACCAGAAATGTTTGAAGCTACTGACTGAATGAAAGGAGCTGGCATCTCATTCTCTTTGAATCTTCTTTATCATGCTAGGATTAGCAGGAAAAAGCAAAAAATTTCAGAATTGCACCTTGCAATGTGGAGATATTACTGTTTGTGCATTTACAATATTCATTGATTTTTGCCATTGAAAAACGTCCAGAAATGTTTGAAGCTACTGACTGAATGAAAGGAGCTGGCATCTCACTCTCTTTGAATCTTCTTTATCATGCTAGGATTAGCAGGAAAAAGCAAAAAATTTCAGAATTGCACCTTGCAATGTGGAGATATTACTGTTTGTGCATTTACAATATTCATTGATTTTTGCCATTGAAAAACGTTTTTCATATACCAGAAATGTTTGAAGCTACTGACTGAATGAAAGGAGCTGGCATCTCACTCTCTTTGAATCTTCTTTATCATGCTAGGATTAACAGGAAAAAGCAAAAAATTTCAGAATTGCACCTTGCAATGTGGAGATATTACTGTTTGTGCATTTACAATATTCATTGATTTTTGCCATTGAAAAACGTCCAGAAATGTTTGAAGCTACTGACTGAATGAAAGGAGCTGGCATCTCACTCTCTTTGAATCTTCTTTATCATGCTAGGATTAACAAGAAAAAGCTAAAAATTTCAGAATTGCACCTTGCAATGTGGAGATATTACTGTTTGTGCATTTACAATATTCATTGATTTTTGCCATTGAAAAACATGTTTTTCATATGCCAGAAATGTTTGAAGCTACTGACTGAATGAAAGGAGCTGGCATCTCACTCTCTTTGAATCTTCTTTATCATGCTAGGATTAGCAGGAAAAAGCAAAAAATTTCAGAATTGCACCTTGCAATGTGGAGATATTACTGTTTGTGCATTTACAATATTCATTGATTTTTGCCATTGAAAAACATGTTTTTCATATACCAGAAATGTTTGAAGCTACTGACTGAATGAAAGGAGCTGGCATCTCACTCTCTTTGAATCTTCTTTATCATGCTAGGATTAGCAGGAAAAAGCAAAAAATTTCAGAATTGCACCTTGCAATGTGGAGATATTACTGTTTGTGCATTTACAATATTCATTGATTTTTGCCATTGAAAAACATGTTTTTCATATACCAGAAATGTTTGAAGCTACTGACTGAATGAAAGGAGCTGGCATCTCACTCTCTTTGAATCTTCTTTATCATGCTAGGATTAACAGGAAAAAGCAAAAAATTTCAGAATTGCACCTTGCAATGTGGAGATATTACTGTTTGTGCATTTACAATATTCATTGATTTTTGCCATTGAAAAACGTCCAGAAATGTTTGAAGCTACTGACTGAATGAAAGGAGCTGGCATCTCACTCTCTTTGAATCTTCTTTATCATGCTAGGATTAGCAGGAAAAAGCAAAAAATTTCAGAATTGCACCTTGCAATGTGGAGATATTACTGTTTGTGCATTTACAATATTCATTGATTTTTGCCATTGAAAAACATGTTTTTCATATACCAGAAATGTTTGAAGCTACTGACTGAATGAAAGGAGCTGGCATCTCACTCTCTTTGAATCTTCTTTATCATGCTAGGATTAGCAGGAAAAAGCAAAAAATTTCAGAATTGCACCTTGCAATGTGGAGATATTACTGTTTGTGCATTTACAATATTCATTGATTTTTGCCATTGAAAAACGTCCAGAAATGTTTGAAGCTACTGACTGAATGAAAGGAGCTGGCATCTCACTCTCTTTGAATCTTCTTTATCATGCTAGGATTAGCAGGAAAAAGCAAAAAATTTCAGAATTGCACCTTGCAATGTGGAGATATTACTGTTTGTGCATTTACAATATTCATTGATTTTTGCAATTGAAAAACGTTTTTCATATACCAGAAATGTTTGAAGCTACTGACTGAATGAAAGGAGCTGGCATCTCACTCTCTTTGAATCTTCTTTATCATGCTAGGATTAACAGGAAAAAGCAAAAAATTTCAGAATTGCACCTTGCAATGTGGAGATATTACTGTTTGTGCATTTACAATATTCATTGATTTTTGCCATTGAAAAACGTCCAGAAATGTTTGAAGCTACTGACTGAATGAAAGGAGCTGGCATCTCACTCTCTTTGAATCTTTATCATGCTAGGATTAACAGGAAAAAGCTAAAAATTTCAGAATTGCACCTTGCAATGTGGAGATATTACTGTTTGTGCATTTACAATATTCATTGATTTTTGCCATTGAAAAACATGTTTTTCATATACCAGAAATGTTTGAAGCTACTGACTGAATGAAAGGAGCTGGCATCTCACTCTCTTTGAATCTTCTTTATCATGCTAGGATTAGCAGGAAAAAGCAAAAAATTTCAGAATTGCACCTTGCAATGTGGAGATATTACTGTTTGTGCATTTACAATATTCATTGATTTTTGCCATTGAAAAACATGTTTTTCATATACCAGAAATGTTTGAAGCTACTGACTGAATGAAAGGAGCTGGCATCTCACTCTCTTTGAATCTTCTTTATCATGCTAGGATTAACAGGAAAAAGCAAAAAATTTCAGAATTGCACCTTGCAATGTGGAGATATTACTGTTTGTGCATTTACAATAATCATTGATTTTTGCCATTGAAAAACATGTTTTTCATATACCAGAAATGTTTGAAGCTACTGACTGAATGAAAGGAGCTGGCATCTCACTCTCTTTGAATCTTCTTTATCATGCTAGGATTAACAGGAAAAAGCAAAAAATTTCAGAATTGCACCTTGCAATGTGGAGATATTACTGTTTGTGCATTTACAATATTCATTGATTTTTGCCATTGAAAAACGTCCAGAAATGTTTGAAGCTACTGACTGAATGAAAGGAGCTGGCATCTCACTCTCTTTGAATCTTCTTTATCATGCTAGGATTAGCAGGAAAAAGCAAAAAATTTCTGAATTGCACCTTGCAATGTGGAGATATTACTGTTTGTGCATTTACAATATTCATTGATTTTTGCCATTGAAAAACATGTTTTTCATATACCAGAAATGTTTGAAGCTACTGACTGAATGAAAGGAGCTGGCATCTCACTCTCTTTGAATCTTCTTTATCATGCTAGGATTAGCAGGAAAAAGCAAAAAATTTCAGAATTGCACCTTGCAATGTGGAGATATTACTGTTTGTGCATTTACAATATTCATTGATTTTTGCCATTGAAAAACGTTTTTCATATACCAGAAATGTTTGAAGCTACTGACTGAATGAAAGGAGCTGGCATCTCACTCTCTTTGAATCTTCTTTATCATGCTAGGATTAACAGGAAAAAGCAAAAAATTTCAGAATTGCACCTTGCAATGTGGAGATATTACTGTTTGTGCATTTACAATATTCATTGATTTTTGCCATTGAAAAACATGTTTTTCATATACCAGAAATGTTTGAAGCTACTGACTGAATGAAAGGAGCTGGCATCTCACTCTCTTTGTATCTTCTTTATCATGCTAGGATTAGCAGGAAAAAGCAAAAAATTTCAGAATTGCACCTTGCAATGTGGAGATATTACTGTTTGTGCATTTACAATATTCATTGATTTTTGCCATTGAAAAACATGTTTTTCATATACCAGAAATGTTTGAAGCTACTGACTGAATGAAAGGAGCTGGCATCTCACTCTCTTTGAATCTTCTTTATCATGCTAGGATTAACAGGAAAAAGCAAAAAATTTCAGAATTGCACCTTGCAATGTGGAGATATTACTGTTTGTGCATTTACAATATTCATTGATTTTTGCCATTGAAAAACGTCCAGAAATGTTTGAAGCTACTGACTGAATGAAAGGAGCTGGCATCTCACTCTCTTTGAATCTTCTTTATCATGCTAGGATTAGCAGGAAAAAGCAAAAAATTTCAGAATTGCACCTTGCAATGTGGAGATATTACTGTTTGTGCATTTACAATATTCATTGATTTTTGCCAGTGAAAAACATGTTTTTCATATACCAGAAATGTTTGAAGCTACTGACTGAATGAAAGGAGCTGGCATCTCACTCTCTTTGAATCTTCTTTATCATGCTAGGATTAACAGGAAAAAGCAAAAAATTTCAGAATTGCACCTTGCAATGTGGAGATATTACTGTTTGTGCATTTACAATATTCATTGATTTTTGCCATTGAAAAACATCTTTTGCATATACCAGAAATGTTTGAAGCTACTGACTGAATGAAAGGAGCTGGCATCTCACTCTCTTTGAATCTTCTTTATCATGCTAGGATTAACAGGAAAAAGCAAAAAATTTCAGAATTGCACCTTGCAATGTGGAGATATTACTGTTTGTGCATTTACAATATTCATTGATTTTTGCCATTGAAAAACATGTTTTTCATATACCAGAAATGTTTGAAGCTACTGACTGAACGAAAGGAGCTGGCATCTCACTCTCTTTGAATCTTCTTTATCATGCTAGGATTAGCAGGAAAAAGCAAAAAATTTCAGAATTGCACCTTGCAATGTGGAGATATTACTGTTTGTGCATTTACAATATTCATTGATTTTTGCCATTGAAAAACATGTTTTTCATATACCAGAAATGTTTGAAGCTACTGACTGAATGAAAGGAGCTGGCATCTCACTCTCTTTGAATCTTCTTTATCATGCTAGGATTAACAGGAAAAAGCAAAAAATTTCAGAATTGCACCTTGCAATGTGGAGATATTACTGTTTGTGCATTTACAATATTCATTGATTTTTGCCATTGAAAAACATGTTTTTCATATACCAGAAATGTTTGAAGATACTGACTGAATGAAAGGAGCTGGCATCTCACTCTCTTTGAATCTTCTTTATCATGCTAGGATTAACAGGAAAAAGCAAAAAATTTCAGAATTGCACCTTGCAATGTGGAGATATTACTGTTTGTGCATTTACAATATTCATTGATTTTTGCCATTGAAAAACATGTTTTTCATATACCAGAAATGTTTGAAGCTACTGACTGAACGAAAGGAGCTGGCATCTCACTCTCTTTGAATCTTCTTTATCATGCTAGGATTAGCAGGAAAAAGCAAAAAATTTCAGAATTGCACCTTGCAATGTGGAGATATTACTGTTTGTGCATTTACAATATTCATTGATTTTTGCCATTGAAAAACATGTTTTTCATATACCAGAAATGTTTGAAGCTACTGACTGAATGAAAGGAGCTGGCATCTCACTCTCTTTGAATCTTCTTTATCATGCTAGGATTAACAGGAAAAAGCAAAAAATTTCAGAATTGCACCTTGCAATGTGGAGATATTACTGTTTGTGCATTTACAATATTCATTGATTTTTGCCATTGAAAAACGTCCAGAAATGTTTGAAGCTACTGACTGAATGAAAGGAGCTGGCATCTCACTCTCTTTGAATCTTCTTTATCATGCTAGGATTAGCAGGAAAAAGCAAAAAATTTCAGAATTGCACCTTGCAATGTGGAGATATTACTGTTTGTGCATTTACAATATTCATTGATTTTTGCCATTGAAAAACATGTTTTTCATATACCAGAAATGTTTGAAGCTACTGACTGAATGAAAGGAGCTGGCATCTCACTCTCTTTGAATCTTCTTTATCATGCTAGGATTAGCAGGAAAAAGCAAAAAATTTCAGAATTGCACCTTGCAATGTGGAGATATTACTGTTTGTGCATTTACAATATTCATTGATTTTTGCCATTGAAAAACGTCCAGAAATGTTTGAAGCTACTGACTGAATGAAAGGAGCTGGCATCTCACTCTCTTTGAATCTTCTTTATCATGCTAGGATTAGCAGGAAAAAGCAAAAAATTTCAGAATTGCACCTTGCAATGTGGAGATATTACTGTTTGTGCATTTACAATATTCATTGATTTTTGCCATTGAAAAACATGTTTTTCATATACCAGAAATGTTTGAAGCTACTGACTGAATGAAAGGAGCTGGCATCTCACTCTCTTTGAATCTTCTTTATCATGCTAGGATTAGCAGGAAAAAGCAAAAAATTTCAGAATTGCACCTTGCAATGTGGAGATATTACTGTTTGTGCATTTACAATATTCATTGATTTTTGCCATTGAAAAACGTCCAGAAATGTTTGAAGCTACTGACTGAATGAAAGGAGCTGGCATCTCACTCTCTTTGAATCTTCTTTATCATGCTAGGATTAGCAGGAAAAAGCAAAAAATTTCAGAATTGCACCTTGCAATGTGGAGATATTACTGTTTGTGCATTTACAATATTCATTGATTTTTGCCATTGAAAAACGTTTTTCATATACCAGAAATGTTTGAAGCTACTGACTGAATGAAAGGAGCTGGCATCTCACTCACTTTGAATCTTCTTTATCATGCTAGGATTAACAGGAAAAAGCAAAAAATTTCAGAATTGCACCTTGCAATGTGGAGATATTACTGTTTGTGCATTTACAATATTCATTGATTTTTGCCATTGAAAAACGTCCAGAAATGTTTGAAGCTACTGACTGAATGAAAGGAGCTGGCATCTCACTCTCTTTGAATCTTTATCATGCTAGGATTAACAGGAAAAAGCTAAAAATTTCAGAATTGCACCTTGCAATGTGGAGATATTACTGTTTGTGCATTTACAATATTCATTGATTTTTGCCATTGAAAAACATGTTTTTCATATACCAGAAATGTTTGAAGCTACTGACTGAATGAAAGGAGCTGGCATCTCACTCTCTTTGAATCTTCTTTATCATGCTAGGATTAGCAGGAAAAAG
This sequence comes from Phyllobates terribilis, assembly GCF_046119375.1. Classification (NCBI taxonomy): domain Eukaryota; kingdom Metazoa; phylum Chordata; class Amphibia; order Anura; family Dendrobatidae; genus Phyllobates; species Phyllobates terribilis. The sequence goes on along the minus strand of NW_027366808.1, from coordinate 8,221 downwards.
CAAAAAATTTCAGAATTGCACCTTGCAATGTGGAGATATTACTGTTTGTGCATTTACAATATTCATTGATTTTTGCCATTGAAAAACATGTTTTTCATATACCAGAAATGTTTGAAGCTACTGACTGAATGAAAGGAGCTGGCATCTCACTCTCTTTGAATCTTCTTTATCATGCTAGGATTAGCAGGAAAAAGCAAAAAATTTCAGAATTGCACCTTGCAATGTGGAGATATTACTGTTTGTGCATTTACAATATTCATTGATTTTTGCCATTGAAAAACATGTTTTTCATATACCAGAAATGTTTGAAGCTACTGACTGAAAGGAGCTGGCATCTCACTCTCTTTGAATCTTCTTTATCATGCTAGGATTAACAGGAAAAAGCAAAAAATTTCAGAATTGCACCTTGCAATGTGGAGATATTACTGTTTGTGCATTTACAATATTCATTGATTTTTGCCATTGAAAAACGTCCAGAAATGTTTGAAGCTACTGACTGAATGAAAGGAGCTGGCATCTCACTCTCTTTGAATCTTCTTTATCATGCTAGGATTAGCAGGAAAAAGCAAAAAATTTCAGAATTGCACCTTGCAATGTGGAGATATTACTGTTTGTGCATTTACAATATTCATTGATTTTTGCCATTGAAAAACATGTTTTTCATATACCAGAAATGTTTGAAGCTACTGACTGAATGAAAGGAGCTGGCATCTCACTCTCTTTGAATCTTCTTTATCATGCTAGGATTAACAGGAAAAAGCAAAAAATTTCAGAATTGCACCTTGCAATGTGGAGATATTACTGTTTGTGCATTTACAATATTCATTGATTTTTGCCATTGAAAAACATGTTTTTCATATACCAGAAATGTTTGAAGCTACTGACTGAATGAAAGGAGCTGGCATCTCACTCTCTTTGAATCTTCTTTATCATGCTAGGATTAACAGGAAAAAGCAAAAAATTTCAGAATTGCACCTTGCAATGTGGAGATATTACTGTTTGTGCATTTACAATATTCATTGATTTTTGCCATTGAAAAACGTCCAGAAATGTTTGAAGCTACTGACTGAATGAAAGGAGCTGGCATCTCACTCTCTTTGAATCTTCTTTATCATGCTAGGATTAGCAGGAAAAAGCAAAAAATTTCTGAATTGCACCTTGCAATGTGGAGATATTACTGTTTGTGCATTTACAATATTCATTGATTTTTGCCATTGAAAAACATGTTTTTCATATACCAGAAATGTTTGAAGCTACTGACTGAATGAAAGGAGCTGGCATCTCACTCTCTTTGAATCTTCTTTATCATGCTAGGATTAGCAGGAAAAAGCAAAAAATTTCAGAATTGCACCTTGCAATGTGGAGATATTACTGTTTGTGCATTTACAATATTCATTGATTTTTGCCATTGAAAAACATGTTTTTCATATACCAGAAATGTTTGAAGCTACTGACTGAATGAAAGGAGCTGGCATCTCACTCTCTTTGAATCTTCTTTATCATGCTAGGATTAACAGGAAAAAGCAAAAAATTTCAGAATTGCACCTTGCAATGTGGAGATATTACTGTTTGTGCATTTACAATATTCATTGATTTTTGCCATTGAAAAACGTCCAGAAATGTTTGAAGCTACTGACTGAATGAAAGGAGCTGGCATCTCACTCTCTTTGAATCTTCTTTATCATGCTAGGATTAGCAGGAAAAAGCAAAAAATTTCAGAATTGCACCTTGCAATGTGGAGATATTACTGTTTGTGCATTTACAATATTCATTGATTTTTGCCATTGAAAAACATGTTTTTCATATACCAGAAATGTTTGAAGCTACTGACTGAATGAAAGGAGCTGGCATCTCACTCTCTTTGAATCTTCTTTATCATGCTAGGATTAGCAGGAAAAAGCAAAAAATTTCAGAATTGCACCTTGCAATGTGGAGATATTACTGTTTGTGCATTTACAATATTCATTGATTTTTGCCATTGAAAAACGTCCAGAAATGTTTGAAGCTACTGACTGAATGAAAGGAGCTGGCATCTCACTCTCTTTGAATCTTCTTTATCATGCTAGGATTAGCAGGAAAAAGCAAAAAATTTCAGAATTGCACCTTGCAATGTGGAGATATTACTGTTTGTGCATTTACAATATTCATTGATTTTTGCCAGTGAAAAACATGTTTTTCATATACCAGAAATGTTTGAAGCTACTGACTGAATGAAAGGAGCTGGCATCTCACTCTCTTTGAATCTTCTTTATCATGCTAGGATTAACAGGAAAAAGCAAAAAATTTCAGAATTGCACCTTGCAATGTGGAGATATTACTGTTTGTGCATTTACAATATTCATTGATTTTTGCCATTGAAAAACATCTTTTGCATATACCAGAAATGTTTGAAGCTACTGACTGAATGAAAGGAGCTGGCATCTCACTCTCTTTGAATCTTCTTTATCATGCTAGGATTAACAGGAAAAAGCAAAAAATTTCAGAATTGCACCTTGCAATGTGGAGATATTACTGTTTGTGCATTTACAATATTCATTGATTTTTGCCATTGAAAAACATGTTTTTCATATACCAGAAATGTTTGAAGCTACTGACTGAACGAAAGGAGCTGGCATCTCACTCTCTTTGAATCTTCTTTATCATGCTAGGATTAGCAGGAAAAAGCAAAAAATTTCAGAATTGCACCTTGCAATGTGGAGATATTACTGTTTGTGCATTTACAATATTCATTGATTTTTGCCATTGAAAAACATGTTTTTCATATACCAGAAATGTTTGAAGCTACTGACTGAATGAAAGGAGCTGGCATCTCACTCTCTTTGAATCTTCTTTATCATGCTAGGATTAACAGGAAAAAGCAAAAAATTTCAGAATTGCACCTTGCAATGTGGAGATATTACTGTTTGTGCATTTACAATATTCATTGATTTTTGCCATTGAAAAACATGTTTTTCATATACCAGAAATGTTTGAAGCTACTGACTGAATGAAAGGAGCTGGCATCTCACTCTCTTTGAATCTTCTTTATCATGCTAGGATTAACAGGAAAAAGCAAAAAATTTCAGAATTGCACCTTGCAATGTGGAGATATTACTGTTTGTGCATTTACAATATTCATTGATTTTTGCCATTGAAAAACATGTTTTTCATATACCAGAAATGTTTGAAGCTACTGACTGAACGAAAGGAGCTGGCATCTCACTCTCTTTGAATCTTCTTTATCATGCTAGGATTAGCAGGAAAAAGCAAAAAATTTCAGAATTGCACCTTGCAATGTGGAGATATTACTGTTTGTGCATTTACAATATTCATTGATTTTTGCCATTGAAAAACATGTTTTTCATATACCAGAAATGTTTGAAGCTACTGACTGAATGAAAGGAGCTGGCATCTCACTCTCTTTGAATCTTCTTTATCATGCTAGGATTAACAGGAAAAAGCAAAAAATTTCAGAATTGCACCTTGCAATGTGGAGATATTACTGTTTGTGCATTTACAATATTCATTGATTTTTGCCATTGAAAAACGTCCAGAAATGTTTGAAGCTACTGACTGAATGAAAGGAGCTGGCATCTCACTCTCTTTGAATCTTCTTTATCATGCTAGGATTAGCAGGAAAAAGCAAAAAATTTCAGAATTGCACCTTGCAATGTGGAGATATTACTGTTTGTGCATTTACAATATTCATTGATTTTTGCCATTGAAAAACATGTTTTTCATATACCAGAAATGTTTGAAGCTACTGACTGAATGAAAGGAGCTGGCATCTCACTCTCTTTGAATCTTCTTTATCATGCTAGGATTAGCAGGAAAAAGCAAAAAATTTCAGAATTGCACCTTGCAATGTGGAGATATTACTGTTTGTGCATTTACAATATTCATTGATTTTTGCCATTGAAAAACGTCCAGAAATGTTTGAAGCTACTGACTGAATGAAAGGAGCTGGCATCTCACTCTCTTTGAATCTTCTTTATCATGCTAGGATTAGCAGGAAAAAGCAAAAAATTTCAGAATTGCACCTTGCAATGTGGAGATATTACTGTTTGTGCATTTACAATATTCATTGATTTTTGCCATTGAAAAACATGTTTTTCATATACCAGAAATGTTTGAAGCTACTGACTGAATGAAAGGAGCTGGCATCTCACTCTCTTTGAATCTTCTTTATCATGCTAGGATTAGCAGGAAAAAGCAAAAAATTTCAGAATTGCACCTTGCAATGTGGAGATATTACTGTTTGTGCATTTACAATATTCATTGATTTTTGCCATTGAAAAACGTCCAGAAATGTTTGAAGCTACTGACTGAATGAAAGGAGCTGGCATCTCACTCTCTTTGAATCTTCTTTATCATGCTAGGATTAGCAGGAAAAAGCAAAAAATTTCAGAATTGCACCTTGCAATGTGGAGATATTACTGTTTGTGCATTTACAATATTCATTGATTTTTGCCATTGAAAAACGTTTTTCATATACCAGAAATGTTTGAAGCTACTGACTGAATGAAAGGAGCTGGCATCTCACTCACTTTGAATCTTCTTTATCATGCTAGGATTAACAGGAAAAAGCAAAAAATTTCAGAATTGCACCTTGCAATGTGGAGATATTACTGTTTGTGCATTTACAATATTCATTGATTTTTGCCATTGAAAAACGTCCAGAAATGTTTGAAGCTACTGACTGAATGAAAGGAGCTGGCATCTCACTCTCTTTGAATCTTTATCATGCTAGGATTAACAGGAAAAAGCTAAAAATTTCAGAATTGCACCTTGCAATGTGGAGATATTACTGTTTGTGCATTTACAATATTCATTGATTTTTGCCATTGAAAAACATGTTTTTCATATACCAGAAATGTTTGAAGCTACTGACTGAATGAAAGGAGCTGGCATCTCACTCTCTTTGAATCTTCTTTATCATGCTAGGATTAGCAGGAAAAAGCAAAAAATTTCAGAATTGCACCTTGCAATGTGGAGATATTACTGTTTGTGCATTTACAATATTCATTGATTTTTGCCATTGAAAAACATGTTTTTCATATACCAGAAATGTTTGAAGCTACTGACTGAATGAAAGGAGCTGGCATCTCACTCTCTTTGAATCTTCTTTATCATGCTAGGATTAGCAGGAAAAAGCAAAAAATTTCAGAATTGCACCTTGCAATGTGGAGATATTACTGTTTGTGCATTTACAATATTCATTGATTTTTGCCATTGAAAAACATGTTTTTCATATACCAGAAATGTTTGAAGCTACTGACTGAAAGGAGCTGGCATCTCACTCTCTTTGAATCTTCTTTATCATGCTAGGATTAACAGGAAAAAGCAAAAAATTTCAGAATTGCACCTTGCAATGTGGAGATATTACTGTTTGTGCATTTACAATATTCATTGATTTTTGCCATTGAAAAACGTCCAGAAATGTTTGAAGCTACTGACTGAATGAAAGGAGCTGGCATCTCACTCTCTTTGAATCTTCTTTATCATGCTAGGATTAGCAGGAAAAAGCAAAAAATTTCAGAATTGCACCTTGCAATGTGGAGATATTACTGTTTGTGCATTTACAATATTCATTGATTTTTGCCATTGAAAAACATGTTTTTCATATACCAGAAATGTTTGAAGCTACTGACTGAATGAAAGGAGCTGGCATCTCACTCTCTTTGAATCTTCTTTATCATGCTAGGATTAACAGGAAAAAGCAAAAAATTTCAGAATTGCACCTTGCAATGTGGAGATATTACTGTTTGTGCATTTACAATATTCATTGATTTTTGCCATTGAAAAACATGTTTTTCATATACCAGAAATGTTTGAAGCTACTGACTGAATGAAAGGAGCTGGCATCTCACTCTCTTTGAATCTTCTTTATCATGCTAGGATTAACAGGAAAAAGCAAAAAATTTCAGAATTGCACCTTGCAATGTGGAGATATTACTGTTTGTGCATTTACAATATTCATTGATTTTTGCCATTGAAAAACGTCCAGAAATGTTTGAAGCTACTGACTGAATGAAAGGAGCTGGCATCTCACTCTCTTTGAATCTTCTTTATCATGCTAGGATTAGCAGGAAAAAGCAAAAAATTTCTGAATTGCACCTTGCAATGTGGAGATATTACTGTTTGTGCATTTACAATATTCATTGATTTTTGCCATTGAAAAACATGTTTTTCATATACCAGAAATGTTTGAAGCTACTGACTGAATGAAAGGAGCTGGCATCTCACTCTCTTTGAATCTTCTTTATCATGCTAGGATTAGCAGGAAAAAGCAAAAAATTTCAGAATTGCACCTTGCAATGTGGAGATATTACTGTTTGTGCATTTACAATATTCATTGATTTTTGCCATTGAAAAACATGTTTTTCATATACCAGAAATGTTTGAAGCTACTGACTGAATGAAAGGAGCTGGCATCTCACTCTCTTTGAATCTTCTTTATCATGCTAGGATTAACAGGAAAAAGCAAAAAATTTCAGAATTGCACCTTGCAATGTGGAGATATTACTGTTTGTGCATTTACAATATTCATTGATTTTTGCCATTGAAAAACGTCCAGAAATGTTTGAAGCTACTGACTGAATGAAAGGAGCTGGCATCTCACTCTCTTTGAATCTTCTTTATCATGCTAGGATTAGCAGGAAAAAGCAAAAAATTTCAGAATTGCACCTTGCAATGTGGAGATATTACTGTTTGTGCATTTACAATATTCATTGATTTTTGCCATTGAAAAACATGTTTTTCATATACCAGAAATGTTTGAAGCTACTGACTGAATGAAAGGAGCTGGCATCTCACTCTCTTTGAATCTTCTTTATCATGCTAGGATTAGCAGGAAAAAGCAAAAAATTTCAGAATTGCACCTTGCAATGTGGAGATATTACTGTTTGTGCATTTACAATATTCATTGATTTTTGCCATTGAAAAACGTCCAGAAATGTTTGAAGCTACTGACTGAATGAAAGGAGCTGGCATCTCACTCTCTTTGAATCTTCTTTATCATGCTAGGATTAGCAGGAAAAAGCAAAAAATTTCAGAATTGCACCTTGCAATGTGGAGATATTACTGTTTGTGCATTTACAATATTCATTGATTTTTGCCATTGAAAAACATGTTTTTCATATACCAGAAATGTTTGAAGCTACTGACTGAATGAAAGGAGCTGGCATCTCACTCTCTTTGAATCTTCTTTATCATGCTAGGATTAGCAGGAAAAAGCAAAAAATTTCAGAATTGCACCTTGCAATGTGGAGATATTACTGTTTGTGCATTTACAATATTCATTGATTTTTGCCATTGAAAAACGTCCAGAAATGTTTGAAGCTACTGACTGAATGAAAGGAGCTGGCATCTCACTCTCTTTGAATCTTCTTTATCATGCTAGGATTAGCAGGAAAAAGCAAAAAATTTCAGAATTGCACCTTGCAATGTGGAGATATTACTGTTTGTGCATTTACAATATTCATTGATTTTTGCCATTGAAAAACGTTTTTCATATACCAGAAATGTTTGAAGCTACTGACTGAATGAAAGGAGCTGGCATCTCACTCTCTTTGAATCTTCTTTATCATGCTAGGATTAACAGGAAAAATCAAAAAATTTCAGAATTGCACCTTGCAATGTGGAGATATTACTGTTTGTGCATTTACAATATTCATTGATTTTTGCCATTGAAAAACGTCCAGAAATGTTTGAAGCTACTGACTGAATGAAAGGAGCTGGCATCTCACTCTCTTTGAATCTTCTTTATCATGCTAGGATTAACAGGAAAAAGCTAAAAATTTCAGAATTGCACCTTGCAATGTGGAGATATTACTGTTTGTGCATTTACAATATTCATTGATTTTTGCCATTGAAAAACATGTTTTTCATATACCAGAAATGTTTGAAGCTACTGACTGAATGAAAGGAGCTGGCATCTCACTCTCTTTGAATCTTCTTTATCATGCTAGGATTAGCAGGAAAAAGCAAAAAATTTCAGAATTGCACCTTGCAATGTGGAGATATTACTGTTTGTGCATTTACAATATTCATTGATTTTTGCCATTGAAAAACATGTATTTCATATACCAGAAATGTTTGAAGCTACTGACTGAATGAAAGGAGCTGGCATCTCACTCTCTTTGAATCTCCTTTATCATGCTAGGATTAGCAGGAAAAAGCAAAAAATTTCAGAATTGCACCTTGCAATGTGGAGATATTACTGTTTGTGCATTTACAATAT